>NW_013667117.1:258558-263307 GCF_000517525.1 Limulus polyphemus
GAAACTATAGACTTAGTATTTTGACTTTACAAACATCTAATTTGAACCACTGCTGCATTCAAAATACCACGTGACACACAAAAATCGATGTTGTTCTGCGTTTATTTGATATTTACTTTTAAATTAATAAATTGAGTAATGTATAGTTCTAAAATTATAATAATAATCTACAGTTTGATACCAAACTTATTAACATAAATCCATGAAATAGTAGTTCAATAAAATTTTGAATGTGAGTCAACAAACGAAACGACATGGCCTTTCACCTGTGACCCATCTCGAAAGGGTTAATGTTGCAATTTGTACTGTCATAACATGAGTAAAACATGCACATGCAATGAATCACAAGAAGAATTATGCAATCTGTAGGATATAACACAGCATGACATATGAACTTCAAAAGCAAGAAATACAAATATTTGTTACTCTAATTTTCATCTTATTTACTTTTAGAACAGAACACTTTGGGGACCCTGTGGAAGTACATCTAGTACAAGACAATGAGACCTTGTGTTGTGTCATCTTGACAGACTGTGCCTATTGATCTGGTATGTCTATGTCCATCTTCCTGAAGTTCAGTAATTAGTATGAATTATGATAAATTAATGTGGACTGTGCAAGTCAAAGTTGAAAATGCATCATTTAAAAATATTTTTTGTCCAAGTTATTATTTATGTTTGTCTGACACAGTTTGTTTTCATAAACCTTGAATGGCAGTACTAGCAGGAAAACATAGCAATTCAAACTGTTTACTGTGTTACAACAACAAAGTAATTTCCCATTCACTTCTGGTACTTATATATCACATTACACTGGGTACATGTGTTATTTTGTAGGCTACTTCTGTTTATTTTCATCTGTGATTCTTTTTTTTTTTATACATTAGTATTAACTTTTGATCAAAGAAGGCTACATACACAGAACTAAAAATTTACCTAGTAATAAATAAATAAATATTTGTGATTAATTACACATGAATATATATACAAAAAGAACAATTTTCCCATTTTCTACCACCATTCTCCAAACTAAATGAAGTTTACTCCTGATCTCTAAACTACTCATCGAACCTTCTCTTAAATTCCGGTAATGTTACAACTTCTACCTCTCCTAAAAGCAAACTACTTCACTAGAGTTGTACCTGAAATTTCCATACATTAACCTTGGATCCTCTACTTTTACAGCCTGCAGTTCTCTTACTATACATAGATTAAATGTAATGTTTCTAAATCATATTAGCAAATAAATAATACATCGTTCCCTTCCAAACTGTATGATAATATGAAACTCATCTAAATTCTCTAATTATAGACTTGGATTTCTTCCATCCACTACAAGTACAATTATTTGGCCTGATTTCCAATCTTCCAAAACCTCATCAATATTAATGGATTCATTTAATATGCAAGTTATCAGTTCATAAATCTGATCTTTTGTGTCCTTCATTATCCCAAGATAAATATTACCTAGAACAGGTGCCATATTTTTATTGTTTTCAACTCTCAAATATTACCAGCTCTGGCTTGATCATAGTTTTATTTGAAGATTTCAGATAATCTTCTAAAGAGAGAGAGATAAACTTAAGTAATTTACCTTACATCTTTCATTGCAGAAACTGAGGAGAAAAAACATAAAAACATTGAAGTACTCAGCTAACTTGTAATCATCAACTATTTTCACTTTTTAAAGGCCCAACTCTCATTAAAAAAAGTCAATTTCCTTTTTAAATATTTTGTTTTCATTGTTTATGTTAATATTTTATGCCAGCTGTTTATTCCTACTTCTTTTTCAATTTTGTAATATCCATTTTAACCAATGATCTAGTATTTTTTTTTATATATATATAAGTATTTAAATCTTGAATTCTCACAATTTGTTAGAAGTTTCTAAATCAGTAATTATTTTCTTTGATTTTCCATTGTAAGCCAATTTGGACTAAACATTTGGTACTTTTTTTTTCAACCTTAACATGCACAAGTTTATTTACAAAATTTCTCCTTACAGGTTTCCTACTTCAGAGAAGCATCCCCAGTCAACAGCCTGTTCCAATTTAGCCAAGAGAATTCCATTCTCATAATAGTGAAGTTGGCTTTTCCAAAATTTGGAGACTAAGGGAAAGTATTTCTGGAAAATAATCTTTTAACTTTTCAAAAATAAGGGTTACCTTTATGTAAGTATTATAAGATAGTGTGAAGTTCCAGTCATATTAAACAGGATAATTTATATATTTTTTAGATACTCTATGATAAATACATGTAGAGCAAATGTTGTTGGAAGCTCCTGGAAGAGCTGTTTAACAAATATACAGCTCCTTCACAAATTTCTGGACAGAAATTGACATCTGGTCCTTTCAGGGGTGCCTTCTTAAGCTAGTTGTAGGAATGAATTACTTATCAAGATCTAATGCTTAACAAAATGAGATTATCAAGGATATGCTTAGTTCAACAAATTGCCTGGTTATACCAGTGGGTTAGTTCCGACACAAGGGTGAATTATCTACTACAGACGAGCTCAAATTAATGTGGTTAAACAGTACGATGTTTGGTTAATTTCTAAACATACTCATTAGAGATAGTTTAAATTTGAAAAATTGGATATTAACAAACTGATAGAATAGCTAGAGCAACAAGAAGATTAAACATAAGAGATTTATAGGATAAGAAATTAAGTAATAGTTTTAAAAAGTCTGTCAGATTTAAAGATAAGCATAATAGATTGAGGAATCAGCTTAGTTTCTATTATTATAATGTTAGGAGTACTAAGAAGGGCTTCTGAATAATGTTAATAATGTGAATGTCATTTATTTAGTTTCCATAAATTGTCCTTTGTAATTTGTCTTTATGTGTTAATTAAACAGTTTCTGAAAATTCACATGTATCTATATTGAGCTAGTTGAGGATACTATAGATGACCTAGTGGCTGAACAGGGAGAGATTCTGGCACACTAAGATAGGATCGTTACAATAGTTTAGACTTAATACAAGATGATTGCATAATTTGTAAGTAGTAAATTTGAAAGTTAGTAATAAGTTATTTTTGTGTAATAAGTGTGTAATGATAATATATATCATGTAATTATTATGTACCAACAGATGTTTATATCTAAAGATAATAATAATGTTTAGTCCTCACGACCTTATCCAACAACTCCCAGGGTAAGAAGCCCAAAACTGAACACAATACTCCAAATGTTGCCCAATCAGTGACCTATATAATGAAATTATAACCTCTTTAGACTTATGGTTTATATTTGTAAAGATACAGCCTAAAGTTGACATATTCCTAATCTGAAAATGTATTTTTGATAGATACTCACCTCATACATAGATTAGCTATCTTCTACGTGTTGCTGACTAAGAGATTTACATGTCACTAGCCTAATTTCATGCACTTTTAACATGAACTGTGCTGGTGCATGATGATCAATAGGAGGGCAACACAACCTCCTTGTGCAATTTACACTCATGATAACTTCACTCTTTCATGAGGCTAAACAAAAATGTGCACCAGTATTGGAGAATGTGTGCAGAGACGAGTATCTATCAGAATTACATTTTCAAATTAGGAATACGTTAACTTCCAAAATAATATCCCACCTTGTCACACAGATTAGTTAGAATCCTATCCAGGATTGGTGGAGGGGCCAGTGCAAAATTTTACCAACATAAACTCCCTTCAGAAAGTGCCCAAAGGGTAGCCCATAAAGTGCGACACCCAATGGCAGGGGCTCATAGGGACACACCTGTGGGAAACTGCATATTGTCTCAACCAGGGGTGTAAAGGGGGAAGAAACATATGGATTTTACGTTGTATCTACAAAAATATTGAATACAAGTCTAACAGGGATATTTCATTGTATAGGTCATTGGTCAGGCCACATTTAGAATACTGTGTTCAGTCTTGTGCTTTTTACCTTAAAAAGGCCATTGAATAGTTGGAAAGTGTTCAAGAGGAAGGCGACTAGTAGTAGTAGTACTACTACTAGGATTATATTTGGGATGGGAAGTTTGTTATATAAAGATAGGTTAAGATCTCTGAACCTTTTTTCTCTTGAAAAAAGATGTAGAGAGGATCTGATTGAGGTATTTAAGATTGTTAATGGAATTGAAACTGTTGAAGCATCATCTTTTTTCCATATTTAATAGTGGTAATGATAGGACAAGGGGACACAATTATACATTTTGGCAGGGTAGGAGCCATCTTTAGCTAAGCCAGCTTTATTTTTCTGACAGTGTGTTTGGCCTTTGGAATGGGTTGCCTTCAGATGTGACATATGCAGTTTATTCAAGGGAGTTTAAGGGAAAGCTTGATAATATTTGAATGATAAAAGCTGGTTCCGAGTTTTTTGGTGTTTAGTTTAATGGATAAATGGTCCAAAAGATCCTTTGTTGTTCTTTAATGTTAACATAATGCAAAAGAGATTCAAGAGAACTGGATATCTGTTTTGGTTTTCATACATTCCACTTTTACAGACGAATTTGTTTGTACTTTAAACCTTTTATATTGCATGCTGCAATTTTTCAAGTTCCAAACAAATTTTGTTTTTTCATTTCTTTGATTTGGAATTTTTTTATAATGTTTGACAAACTGTGATTATTTACACAAGTTTAGAAGAGGAATCCTGAAAACTAAGGATGAATTTAAATTTTGGCTGGAGACGGCTTAAATGGGTAATGAAGAAAAACTTTAATACAAGTTTAACATGACAGCAAATGTACAACGTTTCGACAAGGTTTTGTCATCATCAGG
>NW_013667117.1:264307-265374 GCF_000517525.1 Limulus polyphemus
AACGAGAATGTACACATTAGGATGTAAAACAAAAATGCACAATCTTTATTAGAACCTGAACACAAAAACAGTGGATGCTGCTATTGCGTGCGGTCTACCGAGACTTTTACACTTATAAACAAAGCATATAAAGATGTTGAATAATAGCAGTCTACGCTAATAGTATAAAAGTCCTGGTAGACTACGGATACTGCGGTAGACCGCACGCTATATTAGCACCAAACAGTGTGTGTTCGTGCTGTTACCTACACAGGAAGATCCCATTTACCAGGTTAGCAATTAACTTACTGTACTCCAAGTTCCAAATTTTACTGACTAAATTATGTTCCAGACTACTGACCAAATGAAATATTAGTCAATAATTTTCAGAAAGTCAATTCTAAAACCATGGGACAAGATTTAATCATTTATCATTAGTGAATTGGAACAGTGAGTTGAAGGATGATGTGGGACTGATTTAGGAATTTTTTTAAAATGAAATGACTTTAATTCAAGAAAGGAGTGTTCATAAAAAGATGTAAAAGATAAAATGAAGAAGAAAAGATCAAATTGGACTGGTTTCTTAAAGACAAAAAGGAGAAACTAGGAATTAAATGTCTTAAGTTTAAGAAGTTTAATTAAATTGTAGGTTTGAAGAGTTAGCAAATATAGCAAGACAAAATTTAGTTTAAAAATTATGAAATACAAAAAGGCTTGTGATATAGAACAGTAGGTTGATAACTTTCAAACTAACAGTAGAGATACTTTTAACTATTGTTATAAGCTATATTTTTCATGCAGAAATTTGTTTGTTACATACAGTGATGTGCGAGCATAATGATGACGTTAAATTAAAAAGTTTTAAAGACTCGACGTCCAGTTTTTCTAGCACATTCGAATGTTATATATAAATACGAGATAGTTGTTAAAATTGTCCAGTTGTTTTCAAGCCAGGAGCTGTTTCTAGTCGAAAGAGTATATTGTTACGTCTCTGGTCGTTAGTTAACTTCCCGTATAATTTCTTTCGGATGAAACTTTAGCGACACAAGTCCTTTCTTAAATAAAACTGGTTTATTCTTTCTGAATAC
>NW_013667117.1:265551-277493 GCF_000517525.1 Limulus polyphemus
GTCTTAGATGTACAAGAATACCGAAATGTAGTAAACGCTCGAGCATTCACGAACCTTCGAGTATATGACGTGTTACTAACGTCACGTGACCTCCGCTGTCGTAACAATATAAATCATTTTATTTTTAGAAAAACATTTAGGTCTGTGTTAGTTATGGCGCATATTGAGTTACTTTCTACAAGCAAGTTGATTATTTACATTTGTGTAATTAGGTAATGTCATTTGTAAACGTGACCTAAAAGTTACCACATTATCCAAAGTAAGAAACAAAAAGGACGTTTTTGGCACAATAAAAGATAAAATCTTTATTAGAAATTTCAACTGACTAAGTTCGGTAACACAGTTACCATCATCAGAACTAGTGTTGCTGAAACTTGTCAGATGAAGTTTCTAATAAAGATTTGATCTTTCATTATGCAAAGAAACATCATTTTTGTTTCTTACTCTTAACATAGTAGCACAAT
Source organism: Limulus polyphemus (assembly GCF_000517525.1). NCBI lineage: Eukaryota > Metazoa > Arthropoda > Merostomata > Xiphosura > Limulidae > Limulus > Limulus polyphemus. Next base: position 266,016 of record NW_013667117.1, read on the forward strand.
GTGACTGAAAATAATTTACATTATTCAAGCTTGTAAAAGTGTTAAAGGAGGAAATAAGTATGATAGTTATCCTTGATGTGGATTTTGACTTTGAGTTTTTTACCAGATTACACCAATAAAAGAACAATGCTACAACACTGATGACATGAGTGGGATTATTTTAGTGAAAATGAAATAGAACTTTGAGTACACAGGAGTTGAACTTCAACTATGAAAATGGTGATCATAGAGTCACAGATTGAGAGAGAGAAGCATTACTTGGAATGATGAAATTATTAAGCGAAAATCAGGAAGTAATTTACAGAAAATTATAAGAGAACAAACAAAAAGGAGATAAAGAATAAAAGGTTAGGAAGAATGAGAAATAAAATTAGAAGAAGACTAGGAAGAGAAAGACAGAAAATTGATAGAACTTGATAGGAATTTAAGGGAGAAGTTGAAACAAATAGACCTACTATTTACAGAAGAATTAAAATAACAAATAAATGGGATTAAAGAAAAGACTAATGAAGCTCTAGGCGATGTACAGAAAGATTACAACAAACTCTTTTACGTAAGCCTGGGGTGAGCTTATTCCAGCCTGGGTGGTCATGGCAGTCCCAAGCCTGGATGAAAGAGGAGGGTTGTTGTCAGAGCCAGCCACCTGAGAATAAAACTTCTTGGCTAATACAATATGTGAATCCCAGGCTGCTCAGAGATGGGCATATGGCTAAGGCATTCCTTGTAAGTTTGGAATGACAGTCAAAGGTAGATGGAGTAGAGAATATCAAAAACTGATAGATCAAAATAGGATAAATTAAGACATGAGAGAGGTGGGTGTAACACTGAAGAATGTGGTGGATAGAAAGTATTGGAGAAGAACTGCCTAAGCACCTGACCCCAAAACTAGATGGGATTAAGGTTGAAAGAAGAAGAGAGATTTCAACAATAAAATTGCAGAAGTATGGAAAAATTATAGTACCAAGATTGAATAACTATAAAGAAAAATCAATGAAGTTAAAAGCAAAATACAAAAAGATATCAATGAAGTTAAAAGTGAAGTAAAGGAAGATATCAATGAGATAGAATATAGTTTCATTGAAGTAGAAAGGAACATTGGTAACAAAAAATGTATATAGAAATTATATTAGATTGAGGATTAAACCACATACACACCTGTTTTTGCCTTGGCTCTGGAGTTCCAGCCTGATATGGAACAGTAGAATTTATTTGATCTACACCTATTAATGCTACTGCTGTGTCACCTATTACTTAAGGACTTTCATGAACTACTCCAACCATGATACTTTGAAATATTGTTCCAGAATTTAGCTGGCCAGTTCAACAATGGCAAATGGAGAAATCCTTGGACCATGATAGGAAGATATCACGTAATGCAAATTAGGCTCACTTGGAAACTATCTCAAATGTAAATGGGTGGAATATTGCTGCCCATTTACAAGTGCTAGCTTCAACATCGTTAAGTAACCTTCCAGCTGAGAGCCACAACAAGTATTAAGCATTGATAGTTGCCTTTTCCAACAGGTTCTGAGAATTACACACAAAAAAGGTATCCAGAGCAAAGTTCTAGAATAGGGTACAGAGGGAAGAAAAGGCTTTAGCTAGATTGGCAAAAATTTGAAAAGGCTTTCAAATTATCTTACCTAGCTGCTTCTTGTGAGCGATGGATTCATTGTCCCACAATCATAACAGACAAGGTGTGTTATTTTCTTATAGCAAAGCCACATCAGGCTATCTACTGGGTCCACCGAAGGAATCGAACCCCTGATTTTAGAATTGTAAATTAAAAGACTTACTGTTGTCCCACCTGGTGACAACAAACAAAGATATGAGAGCTAGGTTGAAGCAATGTAGGTGTATATCTTTAAGGAAGTTTTTGCACAACAGATAAACAACTAAAGACATCACTTTGATGTTAGTGGATTGTCAGATTGAGAAACACTGAAATATGAATCCCTACTTATGATAATCTTGAAGAACTACGAGGATTGGTTAGACAACTAGTTACACAGTATGAAAGGAATAAATCACAAAACAGTAAAATGTTTCCAATAATTGCAGACAAAAGCTTGTAGGGAATACCTCCTCCCAAAATATACCACATAGAATGAATTTTTATAGATGTGGAAAACCCATTCAATACATCCGAGACTGTAAGAAACCATGGAGACAATACCTAAAGGATGAGTCTTCAAGCCCAACCAGATAGAAGAAATACCAAAGGCTAACCAGACATCAGAAAACAGGGGTAAGCTAGATTTAAGGGGCAAAGCTCAGCTGAGAATACTCTATATGTACCAAATAAAATTAAAAATTTATTGTTTAAAGTAACCAATTCACAGGCTTATTGATAAGACGTTTTGCAGTATGTTGGTCGACACTAGTTCTACTACAATAATAATTTGACCCATTTGGTAATGAAAGGTGGGAAACTGCCACAAGATATGAAGAAAGAAGAAGGAGTGATGCCAGCAACAAATGGACATAAGTTTCCAGCAAGAATAAGTTGCCTTTGCAATAGAAAACTTCTTTGTGCTTCATGGTGTAGGAGTAATTAAAATCAAGGAAGAATGCATATCAGGAACTAACTTCATGCAGAGTCAGGGATGTGAGGTTGGTCTGGCTTTAAATAGCTTCACAGTTTATGATGAGGAAATTCCTGGGCACTACATGAAAATTGCTACACTAGAGGCTAAACTTCCTGTAACAACGAGAGTGGTCATTGTACCACCAAGAAGTGAAACTCTTACCAAGAACTGTTAAATATAAATTTACATCTAATGACTGGGCTGTACACAGCCAAACATCCCAACGTGTCCTGGTGGAATAATTGTCGTGGACGTGAAGGAAGAAGATATCATCATCAGGACCATGATCACATCAAACCACAAAATTATAGTCAAATTTGGATAAGACATTGCAAGATGTGAGGCTGTAAGGATAATACTTCCACTTCAAAGAACATCAGAAGTAGTGAACTTTGAGGAACGATGTAGAAAGCCTGCTGTATTATAGTAATATTATTCTGTTCTTTTACCACAGATATTTTTGTGGGGAAAAAATAAAAAGGAAAACTATTAGTTAGCAGCGAGTTCAGTTTATAAGCATACATTATTTCTATGTTTCATAAATAACAGTTTCATTCTTGGTCGCTAGATTGTAGCACAAGTTATGCTAATATAACGACCGTTTGTGGCTTTTTATTGGACAAACATGATATCTGCCAAAACAACTTTAGTAAATATATATAAAGAAAGAATAATATAAATTAATATTCAAGATAGCGGTCTACTTTTCTATAAATTTTCAGTTGGGTTGAACCTGTGTGTGTGTGTATGTGCAGTATCTTACTTTATGGCCCGGCATGGCCAGGTGTTTAGGGCGTTCGACTCGCAATCTGTGGGTCGCGGGTTCGAATCCCTGTCATACCAAACATGCTCGCCCTTTCAGTCGTGGGGTGTTATAATGTGACGGTCAATTCCACTATTCGTTGGTAAAAGAGTAGCCCAAGAGTTGGAGGGGGAGGGTGATGACTAGCTGCCTTCCCTCTAGTCTTACACTGTTAAATTAGGGACGGCTAGCACAGATAGCCCTCGTGTAGCTTTGCGCGAAATCCATAACAAACAAACATACAATTCTACTTTATGACCTGGGATGTGAGTGATGTCTTCCTTATTAATCTATATGACTCTAGCATGCAGTGGAGTCGATTGTATGCATATGTTGTTAGATGGGATGAAGTTAGAAAGCATGGGTTCTTTAAATATCTCCTTAACGTCAGTCTGGTGCTTTGGGGTACTTGGACAATTCTGTAGGAACCATTCCAGCTTCAAACATATTGTTGTTTGTGAACCCAATAACATACGTTGATCAAAGTGTAATTGAAATGGATCTCCCTTAAACTTATACTTCAATATTAAACAATTTTCGGAATACTAAGTTTATTTATTATCATCCAAAGGAAAGACAGACTCCACACAATAGAAAAAAAAATCACTACACTAGAAACCTGAATTGGAGAAGAAACTGACAGAAAAGAGCCAGCTTCCTGATGCATGAAAGCAGAACCATCATTACTTAATTTTAGGGTATAGTTACACCATGGTCCAGCACTGCTCAAGAAAATTGTGGAAACTAATTTATTCACATCATAAAAAGTACCCTACTACAAAATGAAATCTGAGACCTGTCACATGCTTGCGTGTACTCTACTAAGTAAGAGATAATAACTGAATGTCAGGTCCATGAACAGATAGTGTCTCCAGTAGCCATTGAGTTAGTTGGAAAAAATGTCCAAAAAGAAATGTTTGGACTTTGGACTATATATATTTTACTTGGTATGTATTGTTGAAAGTAACCTAAAGTAAAAATGTGGTGCTAGAGAAAATGAAGTTGTCATCAGGTGGATTGAACAAAATTATAAGAAGACAAAAGTAATGTAGCACTAAAGAAAAAAAAACAGTCAATTAAGGCGAATAGAAACTCAAAAAGCACAAAAAAGAAAGCACATTAGAACACAGGCTGTGTTGAGGAAAAGATGAACCTATGATCATGTCCTATGATGTAATATAAAAACATGGAATGAATATAAGCGAAATGTTTCTCTGTACACATTTTTAGCCGTGGCATAGCGACTCATAGAATGGCTCTGAGTTTTTTTTGTTTTTTTCAAGTACAAAGTTTTAGCTCATAGCTCTATCTATTGACCGATTTGATATATAATTACAGCTGTGGCTATTGAGGGTTACCCCTTGTTTGTATGAATACATTGTCTTTTTGGATAACCACCATCTTTGATTAAGATTTTTGGGATTTTTTTTATTAATCGAACTGTTGATAAAGCGACATTGTAAGATAATTATAAAATAGTATTTTTTTTAACTATAGTAATAAGAATTGTAAAAATCAACTGTCTTTTTATCGATATTTCACTTCTTTTTCATTCCATATTGATATTGTTACGTCTCCGTTTGTTAATTGATTTTTCCGTAACTTCGTTCCAACGAAACTTTGACGACACAAGTCTTTACTTAATAAAACTGGTTTATTCTTTCCGAATACAACTTTACGATACACTTAATTTCAACAATCGCGCTAAAACAAACGCTATAACAATGAACGTGCTCAATAATATTCTCTGACTGCAGATCAATTACTCACTATCTACACACACATTACATTATTCTCCCGTCACGTTGTCACCCTCTTTTATATACCAGACTACCCTATCTAGTAAATGCTAGGGCATTCGTGAAGGAACAAGATAGTTCTAGAAACTAGAGGGCGTGAGAATGGTCACGTGATCTCGATGACGCAACAATATCAACTGTTTTTATACTCTCCCTTAAAATATTAGCAAAGCTCGGGTCTACTTCCAACAATAACTTAGGCCTAATTGTCTATTTTTAGGCGCTTGTATTAAGATAGTTGAAGACGTATAATTGTTATGAAATAGGGAATATTTTAAATTATGACATCAAGACGTGTAAAAATCAACTGTCATAATGTTGTTGTTTTTGTTTGTAAATATCTTGTGTGTATTTGTGTCTAAATTGCATTTGTATATCATCTGAAACCCGTAATTATTTTCTTTCGCGTAATCTGTTAATTGTTGAGCATTGAAAATGAATAAAGTTGTGGCACTGACCATTAAGGCTAAGTACCGTAGAATGCATAGCTGCTAAATTTGTGCTTGTGTGAAGCGTTTTTAAACTTTTGTCGGTTTTCAGGCGCTCTTTTGAATTTGCACTGAAATGTAATGGTATTCTGTTATTTATAAGCTACGAAAACAAGGTAAAGAATTAACTTAATGTGTTTTCTTGCGTATTTGTTTATGTTACTGGAGTAACTGCCTCTAAAGTTAATGTTATAAACGTCATAGTTTTCCACTCATATAGAAAAATACACGTTAAACGTCGTTCACTTTTGTACTCGTATAAACGTAAATGTATCTATACACAATTAGTCAATACGGATATTGCATTTCCAGGTGAACGAGTTTTAGCGATCATGCGTATACGCATAGGCTGACTAACACACATTGTTCTTTTAATTACATAGGTGGTTTGACCATGTAAAACAAGTATTTCAAGTGGTTTGCAAACGATGCCATATGCGTATTTTTTGTATTTCTGTCTTGTAGTTATGATAATGCTACTAAAACCATCTGCTGCCATCCCTAATTTTTAATTACTGACCAGGGGTAAGGCAGCCAGTTAGCAGTACTCCACATTCTACTATTCCCACTAAGTGATTTGCTGTAACTCTAATAACGCACACAAAGCTTAAAATAGCGGAGATACATTGTGGTATTTTACGGATTCGAACACGGCTTGCCAGCTCCGACATAAAGAGCTCTATCACAGGGCCAACCCACGACCGTATCTTTGGAAAAGGGCTGAAAGAACGGGCATGTTTAGTGGTGGGGATTCGAACTTGCAACATGTAAATCGCGATTAGAGTATCTTAACCACCAGACTACACAAGGCCCAACCGATATATCATACCGCAATGATTATTTTTACTGGTATGCATATCAGTGCGTGTATATAAACCCCACTTTAACCACGGTCTGTGATATGTTGTTGACTATATCCCTATTCACTGTAAAGAATGTATAGGATAAACACAATATAAAAGAGTCTATTATTTTCTATGGTTTGTTTTAACCTTTTCTCAGAACTAGAGGGCGTAGAGAATTGTATGCTTTCTCGGATGTAATTGGCGGAGGAGTGATTGTTGAATGACCTGTATTAGAAGTGTCTTGAGATTGCCTAGTTAAACTGTTAGGAAAAATAGTAATTTCACTTTTGATTTCAGATACTCAGGAAGCTAGTAATCAGTACAGATTTTGTAGTCGCAGCTACTCTCAGGAAAAGTACCCATACCAACAAACAAGATATGACAGAAAATCAGCGACGAATTGTCTGGAGAGATGACAAAAAGTCAACATACGATTTTGTATAGAGGAACGCCTCAAACATAATGCAACACTGGCATACTTTGTTCAGACGTCGAGTGCAATGACGTTCCAAATATTGAAGGTCTTGCTTTGAGCTAATCAGAAATCAGCGATTCTGATTTATTGGTTAATTGTAATAATTTGAAATTCATTGTAAACATTGACTATTGGATCTGGGGGAAAAGACATGGAGCCCATCATTGGACTGTCTGAAAGAAATAATCGAAGCTACAAAGTCATCAAACCAGAGACCTGGATCAAAACAATTGAGACTGCTATTGTCTCATCTAAAGGCATCAGTTGCTGTCTTTCTTTCAAGAAATGCAAAATGTATGAAGAGGGCACTACATATTTCACGATTAAAAGGAAGCTGTTCAGACTGTGGTGCATCACTAAATGAAGTATGTATCCTTCTTTCAGCACCAGGGCAAGGTCAAATAATTAGCTTCCAAATGGAAAACATAAAGAACAAAACCCATAACACGAAGAAGAAATGTATATTAACAGAAGAAGAGAGAAAGGAACAAAAAACAAAACACACACTCTAGGATTACATCCTTGTGTGTGGAGACACAAAGAAGAAACAAATTGCATGTAATTAGGGAAGCGGGAACACAAAACTCTGTACAATGCTAGGAGATTGATAACAGCCAAAAAGACAACGCCTACTCACCATATTTACCACATTAAAGATCCTCTCTTCAGCAGTTTGAAACAATGAAAATGATTCAAACTATTTTTGTGAACAATTCGCAACATTGGATTTCCCCAATTCTACATACATTACTGATCATCGTTACATTCTCTCACTTTAACATGAAACCTATAAAGCGACGGAATATATTTACAAAAATATCTTTTAAAAAATAGAATCCTTAAAATCAAAGATAGTCCAGAATGATTCTTAGATGCAGGCAAACATTTAAAGACACCGTCTCTCACACATAATATATATATATATATATATATATATATCATTTTCTTTAATTATACATCGAGACAGTCCTACCTATATTTCATAATCGTCAGCATTTTCTCAGTTTAAAATGTTGTATTCAGTATTATAAAAATGATTCAAGTTTCTACGTTATTTTCTAAATTGCCAATGCTACTTAAACAAGAAATTCAAGCCTTTCTGTTTGGATTAGCTTTAGAATTTACTGAGAGAAACTCCGCTGTAGAAGAATGCCTTTTGTTAAAAGTTATTCTCATCGTACTCGTTCCAATCAAAACTGGTGTGATCCTAGCGCAGGACTGATAACTTTAGAAGCTGCCACCCAAATGAAAAGTCTAAGAAGTGAAGAGTTATCTGGAGTGGAAATCTTAAGTTCAAGTTCAAACCGCAAGTGCTTCTGGCATTTGAAATCTGGTATTATCTACGGCTACTGAAAGGTTTTGAATTTATGGTGTATTCTCAGGTTATAGAATTATTCAAAATACAACGGTCATTCACGTGCATTTCGACAAGCATGATATGTTGTGTAATCTGGAAAAAAAGTGTCAAGATATACTTTACAATATAGGATATAATAACATTTCCACAACTCTTCACACTGCATCGCCAATTTCTCTGTAACTGAGACTCATATTTGCTCCATTGTAATGCAAAAAGAATGTCTAGCTAGAATAACTTCTATTTTTCCACCACACCACTATTCTAGCTTATGACACTTTATCAGCTATCATCCAGTACCATAGGGATATCTTTCATTGTGAGGCTCTGCTTAATAGCTTGGAAAGAACGGGTTACTAAACCATTTCCATCTGATCAATCTCACAATGAACAAAGCATCCTAACTTATGACAATATTGAGTGATAGTTGCTTAATCAGTAGTTCAGAAAACAAGTGCCACAAATCACTTGTAGTCGATCTTTCAAACTGTTGATGTACTAAATGTTAACTAATCGCCCCAGCAAATGGAGTGATAGTCATAAAAATTTAGTTCATACAGTTTGTTAGACTACATGCTATCCAGAAAGCTCGGAAAGCAAGGAATATTTCTTCCCTTCAGTCTTTGGTTTTTCAATCGCTGCGCTAACTTATGACAATCAAACAGCTATTACTCGATATCTGGTAGGTATTTTTAATGAAATTTTACCCAATAGCTCAGAAAATAAGGAGTACAGCAGCGTTTCCGCTGAGTTTTCAGACCTCTAGCAACTATCTTCAGTTCTGCAAACTACTGATGCACTAGGTATTATATCTAATCGTGCAAGCTGTCTTAACTTATGCTATAAAAATGTGGTACAGAAGTTTTGTCAGACAATACCACCCAATAGCTTAGAAAGCAAGGAATGCTACCTCCTTTCACGCGATGATTTTTATAATTATGTGACTGTTCTATCTTATGATGATTCAGTAATAATCCTAGTCATATATTAATATTAATCAACAGTTGCTTCAATCACTGTTCATAATGAGTTGGGCTTACTCCTATCTATATTGACCAAGAGACCATCATCATGCATCTCACCCTGTACTTGGAGCTGTCATTTGTCTCTACGTCATCTGACTCATTGTAAACAGCCATAAATGTGTTTTCAATTACTTATCTTCAACCTCTGGGTTCAGGAAACATAAAACAATGCTCTCATCCTCCTCTGACTCTTCAGTTTCTTTCTATGATCCCTGATCAAGCCAGTTGACTAGAGGTGCACCAGTAACATATGGATGCAGATGATCAATGAATATATGCATTTATCAAATACCAAGGTAATACATATTCTTCTCGTTGGTATAGATAGTTATAGTTGTTCTATAAGTGCTCATCTCCGTCAGTTTGCTAAGTATTAACAAACTTAGCAAATATATGCTTGAGAATCTGGATTATCAGACTTAGGGTTATAAGGTGAGGTATGCTTCTTCACCACACCCAACACTTTACACAACTCAGAGAGCTGTTGGCTATTGATATTAGATCCATGATCTTTATGGATGTCTTCAGGTACTCCATTTTCATTACATTTTTCAAAAAGAGAGTTCACCAGTGCTCGACATTCTGTTCAGTTCTGATTTAAAGTTTCTTAATGACCAAAAGCCTCTTTTATACGTAAAACTTAGAAGTTTTTGGCAGTTCCAATGATCTGAAACTGCTCATTTGTTACTACAAACCATCGTTGTTTGACAATGTTCGACACTTCCATTTATATTGGTAGTCTGTGCTCCTTAACGTGATCTGCCAGTCTTCTTGAAATAGATGCTATATATATATATATATATATAATCTAGAACAATCAGAGGATTTACACATGTAGATAACGTTCGATCAGTTTGATTTTTCTATTCTCTCTTTAAACACAAAATAGTTCCTTATTCTGATGATGGGTTTAAAATGACTTGAAGTTCCACTTGCACAATAAAGTCTTGAATTATTTTTTCTTTTGTCAAAGCATGTTACCAGTGAATGACAATGTTATATTAAGATTCTATTGACACATTATACATCTCTTTTTGAGGAAGCATTGTTGATTTACTCATTGATTATGCTTGTTATCACTTTCAGTAGAAATCAATTTTTGCTTAGATATCATTTGATACTGTTTACCTTGATAGTTCTGTACTACTAGTTAGTTTATGGGATCTACATATCAAAATATTGAAAAGATTTTCTTTAAATTACTTTGGTACGAAACTCTTATAGTTGAAATATAATACTGAAAATGTAGGTTTATGGTAGACTTCAGTATGAAACTTCCCACCATTTTTGAGGACTACGTGTCCAAGAACAGTTAAGTTAATATTTCTATATTGTTTATTTAAATAGTAAAGAAACTTGTTCACCTGTTTTTCATTCTCAGATACAGTAAATGTATCATCCACTTATCTTTTATACACTAATGGCTTATATTTTTTAGGGCATTCTTGCAATCAGATCTTTTCATGATAACACATAAACACATTTGCTAGTATAGGGGCTAAACTGGACCTCATACTAACTCCATTTATTTGTTCACATACCTTTCTGTTGAACAAAAAATAAGATTCTTTTGTTGCTGTTTCGCATAATTTCTGAAACACTTCTTTAAATATACCCTCAAAATTGCCCCCATTAATGTAAAACAAATTTACAAACAATTCAATAGTTTCATCCAATGGTTTATTAGTAAATAGAGATTCTATATCAAAACTAGTAATTACTATATCATGATCAAAATTTAACTCGTTTGGTGCTATTAGCAAACTCAAAAATGTATTTTAGGGTGTACTAATTAAACATAAATTTCTTGAAAACATTGGTTAGTTTACAGTTATAATATTTGATATGACAGGTTTCATTAGACAATTTAATCTGTGTATTTTTCGTAATCAATAAATAATACCAGCATGTGTATTACAGTTAGCATTGTAAATGATATTACAAACTTTTGAATTATTGAAAAAAGATCCAACTAAAACTAGAGAAACAAAACTAAGTAAATATTGGATGAAATTAGAAAAGAAGAAAATTATAAATGAGCAATTACACAAGAAAATAAAACCAATTGGTTCACATGCTTGTATTCTTTATTGATAAAC
>NW_013667118.1:0-7871 GCF_000517525.1 Limulus polyphemus
TGATGTCAAACAAACATGCATCCTCATTCATCCTGATTTTTTTTTTCTGAAATCTACGTCTTTTAGTCTCAAACTACGTGCTGTGGTCTTTCTTTTATGTATTGCGTTATGAAATTTTGTGAAAAATCTGTACGTGATGGAGAAAAATTGATATTATTTTCGGATTTAGCATATTGGAATTACTGTAGAACATGTAAAATTTTTAGACAATAAAACCCTCGCATGCCTGTGTTATAAAAATCAAGCAACAGTGACTAACAGCATGGTAGATTATGGCTTAACAGACACATAGAGGATTTTCACCTAACTGAAAATACATATACTTGGAGGCAACACAATACTTTAAAACGGTAGGTTTTAACAGACACGTAGAGGATTTTCACCTAACTGAAAATACACTTGGAGACAACACAATACTTTAAAACGGTAGATTTTAACAGACACATAGAGGATTTTCACCTAACTGAAAATACATATACTTGGAGACAACACAATACTTTAAAACGGTAGATTTTAACAGACACATAGAGGATTTTCACCTAACTGAAAATACATATACTTGGAGACAACACAATACTTTAAAACGGTAGATTTCTTTCGTATCTGATTGTTTAAAACATTTAAAATAGTGACATAGGTGTATCTTGTCGCACTGGCCATTCGGCTATTTAAATTTACAAATTAATGAAATTATTAAATATAACACCGAAAATTTGGAAATATTTTTTGTGTGACAATAAGGGTGTGAACCTAACTGAAAAAACCCAACAACAACAATGTTTTTATATGCATTGTACTGTGGAAAATTCAGTTATTGAGAAGTCAACTGAATGGTAATCGATATAACTTTCTTGAAGGCGTTATTTAGTTATATTTGAGGAATTACAATAAGTTATGGGTGTTATAAAACGAAAAATGTGGATAAGAAGGATAACGAATTAATTAGCGATTTACAAATTGCTAAATCTGAGAGCATAAGTGAGAAATATATGTTAAAAAATAAATTATTACAAGATATTCGAAGTGTAAAAAGCGATTCCCTGAAGTCTCATCGTAATAGTTGGGTGTAAAATCTAATCGTTATTGTTATAACTTAGAAAATCGAAATTATAAAGTTAATTTTATAGCAAGACTTAATGTAGATAATCTTCAAATTACGAATAGCTCAACATTTTTAAGGTGCAAATAAATTTTGAAACACCATATTGAGTAATAATAAAACTAACAATTAAATGGGGAAAACTGCTGTAATTCATATATTTGAATATGTATTAACTGTATTGACAAATACACCTAACAATTTAATCAAGGAAACGGAGACAGTGTTTTATAAATGGATTTGGAAAAATGGTCCTGATGAAGTTTCTAGAAGGTTACTGTGTACAAGTTACAGTAAAGGTGGTTTAAATATGATAAACCTTAAGAATTTTATAATAGCATTGAAATGCTCGTGGATAGAAAGGTTGTAAACGAAAGAAAATATTGGAAAAATGTTTGTCTCAGAACAAATAGTAGATACTAATATAAATTTTTCATACTCAGGAATGTTCTACTTAGAAAACATTCTATGTTTAAGTAAGAATGTTTTGGGTTTATATGTTAAGCAGTTGATAACAATTCTGTAGTAATACAGAACCTAAAATGATGGAAAATATTTTGTTCGAATCTCTTTGGAATAGTAATAACATTCAGATTTGATATAAACCTGCTTATAATGCCATCTGGATAAAGAGTGGAATATGAACAGAGTAATATATCTTAAATTAGAACGTTTGCTTCAATTTTTACATATTTAAAGAAAGGTTTGGCATATCAAACATACTGTATTACAACTTCACTATTTTTACTCTTCCGAAGACTTGGAAATAGAAATAATAATAAATGTTTGTTCCTGAACCAAATATGACTTGTTTAACAAATCGTTTATTAACAGCTAAGCCATGATGTAATACATTTAATAACATTACACTAAGAAATACCAATTCGAAGAAAGTCAGAAATATTCGATGACGAGGAACCCACTTTGAGACTAATAATGGTTGGAGACAGCTTGAATGGGTAATGAAGAAAAACTTTAATATAAGTTTAACATAACAGCAAATGTACAACGTTTCGACAAGGTTTTGTCATCATTAGGTGCCCACAAGCCGTCTCCAACCATTATAAAGTCAGAAGTATTTTGGACAAAGTTTTTTTTAGAGTAATCCGAGATCTTCTGGCCTAATATTTGTCGTACATCATGTACTCGTACAACAGAAACCAGATTAAAATAGTAAAATTCTTTTGTTTTAAGAAAAAAGATTAAAATTTATGAGACCAATTTTATGTAGTTATTAAACAAGTAGTTTAGAAACAATTTATCACTTGTTTATAGAAACCTAGACTAAAGATAAATTAGATTTCAAATTGTCATTTAATGTACAGGAAAACTGTTTGAGACGCTGTTTGGAAAACATATTTTGTTAAATCATTTGCTAATGTTAGCTCGTTATTTTATATATTCAAAAATGTTTATCTAAAGATCTTGAAAAGAGTAAATATATAGTAAAGTGTATTTACTTTTAAATATGAGATTACAGAAATGAAAAGCAAAACGGATAATTTTGATATACATGATATAGTTGCATCTATGTTTCTTTTATGTTGTATTGTGAACATCATGTTGTATTATCAAAGTTGAAATAAAAATATTATGTTTAAATAATGTCTAAAATTTATTCAAAAATACATCCTCAGTCCAGCATCACAATATTTCACACACTGCCCTAAATCTTATTACAAGCCTCATTTATCATTAGTTTATTTCATACTTTGTCCCTAAGAATATTCAATTCGCTATTTGTTGCATAAAATAAAATATAAGTAGTGTTGTCTGACTCCACTTATGTGATTATACTAGTTCGTTTCATGTCCAACCATTCACAGATTCAGACTGAACTTGTAGATTGTATATGTTAAGTAGAAAGGTGTATCATTATGTATAATAACAGTAGATTCGGGTACTTGACAAACAAAGTTAATGTGAAAAGTGTGTGTGAAGAAAGAAAGAAAGAAAACGAAAGGCAGTCAAGATTAAAAATAAAATAATCTTTATTCAATAACAAGAATGTGAACTCTAAGGCGCATCCAATGAGAAAAATAAAACTGGATCAAACTGAAAGTGGTGGATAAAGTTCAGTTATTTAAACAAAGTAAAACTGAAGCAGGGGGTTGAAAGACATAAACAAAACTTTAAGAACACTGGAGTATATTTCAAAGTTGGGCTACCTTTTTCAAGATCTGGCAAGCAAATCTGTGGCGAAAAAGAAACGAAGACAGCAGGCTTATCTAAAGTCACAGTCTTACTCTCCAACCACGCATAACAGAAGCAGAGGTTAATTCACTCTCAGAATACGTAAACCACGTATACAACTGTCCTTGCAATGGCAAATACAATACTGCAAAGTTTACATTTTTATAACTTTAATAGTAAGCTATCTGCTGACTCAAGAAGGTTGATTTCATCCTCAATTTGTGAATCAGAAGACTCTCTCTTTATATATACAGCCTTCTTTCATCATTGGCCCTAGCTAGGATCTTAGAAAAACTGGATGAGACGACTAAGTCATAATCTCCTAGGGCATGTTTAACTATAGTAGATTTGGTGGGTGATCTGCAATTCGAGTGTTCTTTTATACGCGTAATTAGCTTCCAGCAAGGTTGTATTGGCTCAATGCAAAGGAAACTAATAATGCGTATAAAAGTACAATCGAATGATGAAAGAAGATTGTATATAGAGAGAGTCTTCTGATTCACAAATTGAGGCCTGAGATCAACGTTGTTGAGTTAGTAGGCAATAACAATATCAACTTTGCAAGACTGTAATTTGCCCAACAACAGTATTGGCTGCTGTATATTTTAGAGACTACTCTTCTAGGTCTAGATTTCAAAAATCTATGATAAATCCCTGTTTCCACGCCAAGTATGTGAACCAATAATTTGAGAATTTTGTCTACAACTAAAATCTGCTATCACACAATCATTGGTCTTTACAATGGACATTTCCAGACAACACAGTTAGACGTCGTGGCCATCCAACAATGTGCTCATTTGAAGTGTGAAAAAAATCTCTCATCGAAATTATCATTTAATAATAATTATTAAAACGTTTTATGATTTACATAATTTAGCTAGTTGTTTGTACTGTATTCTGAATTATGTATTTAATGTGACTCGAAGATATATGTACTCATATTGTATTAATTATCTTTAACCGTTAATATGGATTAAAGCCCTTTGTAAACTTGAGTAATGCATTAAAGATTTATTAAATTGTATTATAAGTTAATTAAATCATAAATGATGTTTTCCTTATACGCACTGAAGTGTTATATGTTGGGTAGTAATACGATACCAGGCGTACAATGTAATTACATTTAATATTTCACCAATTAATCTTATGTTCCAGAATTATCCCGATTACCCAGTAAAACTAACAAATATGAACTCGCTATATATATCTTAATCACTAGAATCCTTACTATTGATGCACCATGAAAACTCATTGGTCACATACAAAATATTATTTACATTTGATATAGTGTTTGTTTTGTTTTTTGAATTTCGCGCAAAGCTACAAGAGGACTATCTGCGCTAGCCGTCCCTAGTTTAGCAGTGTAAGACTAGAGGGAAGGCAGCTAGTCATCACCACCCACCGCCAACTCTTGTGCTACTCTTTTACCAACGAATAGTGGGATTGACCGTCACTTATAACGCCCCCACGGCTGAAAGGGCGAGCATGTTTGGTGTAACGGGGATTCGAACCCGAGACCCTCAGATTGCGAGTCGAGCGCCCTAACCACCTGGCCATGCCGAGCCTTGATATAGTGAGCAGATAGGTTTGTTTATTATTTGTGTAGTACTGTATCTTGGCATAACAAAATCTTAAGCTCAAGTCATGTGATTTAATAAAAACGCCACGTGCTTAATACGTGTATCAGTGTATTTTATTTTAGATATTCCGGTACTTTACACACAACACACACAGAGATACAGCTTGAAAACGTAGACAGTAGACTAATCTGGAAATTATTTCAATACTGTGTTTACTATTAAATAATTGATGTCACATCAATCCCACTTCGAAGACAGCTGTAATGTGGTAATAATTATAGAAACACATATACTGAAATGACAAATAACTGTAACTAACTGAACAGTTGACCATTAGTACAATACTGGAGAAAACACAAAAGAAAAAGCAAATACACTGTGCATTACACTAGTATTTTCGTTAAACAGAACAGTACGCCTTCATTTTAAACTACCATAAATATACCAAAGTACGATTATGAAGTACTCCTTCAAATGCCCCGTTATTCCCAAAGCTTCAGCCAAGTTGTGGAGTTGACGTTTAACCTTCTCAATGTCCATAAAAATCTCTATATCTTAGTAATATTCATATCAGGATTTTGCGCAGTGCTTCAACGGCCTTACAGGTATCGTTTCACCACATTTGCTGCATTCTTGGAAGTATTATCTTGCAGGAAGATAATTTTGCTGAGAGAATGATATGATGACTAAGAATCTAATCGTATTGCAGCAGTCATGGTGCCACCAATTTTGTGTAGATTTCCAAGGAAAGTGGCTGAAATGCAACCCACACTTGTATTGATTGGTCCCAAAGCATGCTTCACTGTAGATGGTGTACGTTGACTGTGTTGTCATACGGTTTATATTTGGATTCGTCAGTAAAAAGCACCCTCCTCCAACTTTTTCATCCAATTCCTTAAAGTCTGATATCTGTTTTAGCCTTTTGGTTTGGTTATTTCTCCTAAGCAGTAGTTTTTTAGCAACTAAACAACTAGTAAGGTTATCCGACGTAAGAATTTGGGATTTTACCACTTGTATGTCTAAGCATACCACTCTCTGATAGACATTCAATTGGTAAATTGATCCGATGTGATACCCAGCTGTGATACGCAATGTGACGAAGTGAGAAACGGAATCAGCACATTTTATCCAGCACTGATGTACTCCTCAGTTTGAAGTGTGAAACTGATAAATCTTCAACTGCAAAAAACATCTCGAATTTGATTCCATGCTTTCAACTTCACGTAATAGTGATATACACATGACCACCATGTTAAAAAAGACAATATGGAACCTATTGGTCCATCTCAGCTGTTCCATTCTCTAAACTAAACTAAAACTAGTAATAAGTAAATTAAAAAAAGAAAAACATCTTAAAGCCAACCCTTATCATTCATGTACTTATCAAGCTTTCTCTTAAACTCACTTAACTTTACTGCCTTCACAACATCCAAAGGCAACTCATTCCAAAGTCAACCACCCTCTTAGAAAAATAAAACTGTCTTAGCTGAGGATGACTCCTACCCTGCCAAAATTTATATGAGCTTTCTTTTTTTTATTCCACATCTAGTTTCATAAAGCAGAAAAACTTAGCCCCCGTTTTCATGCGTGACAAAATGTAAGTTAACATGAAAACTACATATGAACCCATATAATTGATATTAAACACATCTAACACGGTTAAATTTGTGCCCAATGTTGAGATGAAAAAGTCTACGGAAGCAAACTTTTGATAAAAAAAT
The DNA here is from genome assembly GCF_000517525.1 of Limulus polyphemus. Classification (NCBI taxonomy): domain Eukaryota; kingdom Metazoa; phylum Arthropoda; class Merostomata; order Xiphosura; family Limulidae; genus Limulus; species Limulus polyphemus. The sequence goes on from NW_013667118.1 coordinate 6,594, forward strand.
AGCCTTACGTAAATAAGCTTATACTGCTGATACAAGCCCTGTATTTTGTCTTATTTGTAACGGTGTATCCAAATGCATAGTTCGACTTTATTTATCTATGAGCTTCAAGTTAGATTATTTGGAAGTTTATGAGAAATGTATTATTTCAAACACTTTCATTTCAGATATAATCAACGATACTTTTACTGATGCCTTCGACTATAATTACAACTTAACCCTCGTATAAGAATTTATTCTATATGTAGCTCGAATTACCAAGCCTATTTATTTGGCTTCACCTCTCTATCATTCTCCTGTTTTTAGCACCATATTTTATGTTTAAAAAAGTCTAGCTATCAAAAAAGGTTACTGTAGCCATAACCTCAGTACCGAATTCGATTAAAATTGATTCATCAACTTAAATTCTATGGTGTAATATGAACACGAGCATCGATAAATTTTACAATTGTCTGATAACCAAACGGAAATATGGCGTCAAATATACTACCTTTCTAATTGATCGTGCATTAACGAAAAATACACTGATAATGAATTTCATGAGAGTTATTCTGAGCCAATACTACTGAGTAACTATTTATTGTACTGAAAGAGTAGATAAACTTCAACTAAAGAAACGCTTTAATTTTTTTCCAGTTGAATAGTAGTGGCATAGTAGTTGAATAGTAGTGGCATAGTAGTTGAATAGTAGTGGCATACTGCTCAAGATATAATTCTTAAAGGTGTTATGTAGTCACAACCAACAAAAACACAAAAAAATAATATTGTTCTTGACAGCGTTAAGTTGCTGTTGTTTCAGAATATCTACGCGAAACTATATAGAGGGGCTGTCTGCGCATAGCCGCCCCTAGTTATAGACTGATAGACTCTAGAGGGAAGACAGCTAAGTCAACATCACCCAATGAAAACTCTTGGGCTCCTGTTGTCTAACCGAATAATAGTAGTTGACCATCGTTCTTAAATCATTCCCACGGTTACAAAGTGTTCAGCGTGTTTTAGCGGCAACGGGCTGCGAACCATGATCCCTCGGACTTGCAGTCCAGACAAGCTAATCACTAGGATATTGTTGAATAGAGTACTCTTTAAAGTTTTTAAAAGTTTGACAAAATTGCAAGAAGAACAAATCGGTACAAAAATGAAAGTATAGTAATTAAATCTTACTAACTGAAACAAGAAACTTCTGTTAATTAATTCAACTTGTGATCCTGATAAATTCGGCTAACTGTTGAACTTCTTGCCCGTAGAACCATGAAGAAAAAGAGCTGTGCTCAGATCCAAAAT
>NW_013667118.1:8820-16917 GCF_000517525.1 Limulus polyphemus
ACCAACACTAATAACTATTAGGCTATTATTTACCAACGAATAGTGGGGCTGACCATCACATTATAATGCTCCCACGGCTGAATGGCCTTATTCGGCGACGAGTTTCAATCCCGCCACCTACAGATTGTGAGGCGAACGCTCTAACCACTAGGCCATCAGCATAAGGACTATACATGGCTAAAAAAATGGCCTACTTATAAAGTAGCAATACATATTTAATATGACCTTTAAATTTGGTTTTTATTCGTGTAATTTATTTACAAAAAATCCAAAATTATTTCAACACACGTTTGGATAATATAGAACAAGGATGGGTAACTTTGAGTTATTAAAGGTACCACAGAATCCACTAAATAGCTTTGAAAGGACATGCGTTTATTTTAGCGAGCTCCATATCATTTTTTTTCTAAATGAGGCACTCTATCGCGTGCTTCAGATTTAATATACTCACCTTTCAACTGTTAACGGACCAAATATAATCGTTTGACCAGTCCGCATTCGACCCGTGGGCCGGTGTGTCATCAACTCCCATCTTGTCAAACTCCTATCCTTTGGACCATAATACACACGTATGTGACGTAACTGAGACTAAACTTGCGGTAACCTAAAACGATAATATACATAGCCTATAGTTGTACTTTTCTAATGATGCATGTAATCTTTTCTTTATTCCTTTTCAGTAGATTGGACAAGGCGACATACAAGTCCATTTTTGTCCTGTTATTTTTGAAATTAGGAAGAAGAGAAATAGAATTTGGCAAATAGTATTAGTAATAATAAATTGGGCCAAGTGAGGCCTAGTGGTTAGGGGCGCTCAACTCGCAACTTGCAGGTCGCGGGTTCGAATCCACGTCACCGAAAATGTTCGCCCTTTCAGCCGTGGTAGCGTTATAATGTGAAAGTCAATCTCACTATTCTATGGTAAAATAGTAGTCCAAGAGTTCCCTCTAGTCTATCATCGCTAAATTAGGGACGACTAGGGCAGATAACCCTTGTGTAACTTTGCGCGAAATTCAAAACAAATCAAAGGATAAGTTGCCCACCAATATATATATATATATATATATATGTAAATATATGTGAGTGTGTATATAACTTTGTTCATTCACTCGATTTTGATAACGCCATTTAAACATTTTCCATGATCATTTTTCATTAATTAATTAATGTTATGTGTATCTGCGTTCCATTTGCAACGATTTCGGGTTATTCTGTCTATGCATGTATGCTCATAATTTTGTTAGACATAACACGATTATTCAACTTAACATGGAAAAAGTGAAGAAAGTAATACCGAATTATCCGTACGTTATTTAAGGATAAGTAACCACGACGACTGAATTATGCATGAAGCTTTATGTGATTGAAGTTCTTAGTCTCCAGCAGCCTTGGTTAAATGGATCGGAAATAATGGCTGGTAGTTAAAACTTCGGTATTCCTAAACCACGACAGGAGCGATCGATAAGTCAGACCTCACTGAACGAGGATTTTCAACAGTCTGGCGCATGTCCTCAAAAGATTTCTGAAAGTGATATATAGTTCGTGAAGCCTTTGCCTTATCGTTATACAACTTCTTTAGAGATATAGTATGCTTAAAAGTGTACTTACACACAGCCAAGAGGGCAGTCACTAGCCGCACAATATCCGGTCTTGAAAATTGTGCTGTTACAACCTTAAATTATTTTCCCTTTCTATATAATATGGAACATTCTTCTTAAATGCCCAAAGAAAACTATACGTAATCATTATCTTTAATATCATGCAACTAATACACCATTTTTCACTTAAGAGTCATCAACTATCAGGCTTTAACGGTTTTTAAACATTATACACCACACAAGATCAATTTTCTTCTATAATTACAGTCTCTAAAAGCTACATCTTAAACCTAAAACAGGTAATAACAATAATAATCAAGAGTATATTTAAGTATTTAATTCAGTATTTTACTACAACTTTAAGTCTGAAATTGACTACGCTGCGGCATGACTTAAAAAAGCAGTCATGTTTAAACTTTTACAGAATGTACGCTAGAAGTCTGTAAGACAACACAAGTATCCATGTAAAATATCGTACTTGGAAGAATGTAAATCCTCGTGGGTGATGCTTAGAGTGTTCTTTTTCAGCCATAAAATTCATGGGTCTAGAATACAACACAAGCAATTCTGCCACCCATTCGTTATCTAATACTTTCACAGAACGGGAGTATTTGAGGGACTAGTGAGGAAAACTCTATCGAATTGATGTGTCGATTCACTGCTCTCATGTGGCGGAAATACACTTAATTAATAGCAGCCAATTGGTTTTCTTTCCCAATGTATCGTAATGAAGGTTGTAACCATTTCTCCCGAGATTGTTCTACAACTCTCTGTTCTGAATATAAATTGACACAGCTTAACAATTATATAGCAAATTTATTCAAATATCACTAGGCTTAAGACTAGGTTATTCAGCAGTTTGAATATGTAACACACAAACAATCTAGTTAACTTTTCAGTAAATAGACACACATAAATAAACAGAATGTTCTTGAAGATATTCTCAAGCGTGAAATAGAAAGCCACAAAAAGTCTCCCCCCCAAAAAAAAATACGACAATTAAGTTAAAATTAATTTCTTTAATACCGAGTTAACCCTCAAAATGACTGGCTTGAATTCATATAGTTCACTACAGATGAAGACCTTATCGGGTAATTTTATGTTGTTGTTTTTTTGTTTGTTACAACATTTAGTGTAAAGAACTGGCTAAAAAATTCGGTAAAATTACTTATTTTCTTTGCTAAATTCACAGGAAACAATAGCAGCTGTTAGTGGGAATAAATGCAGTATTTATGTTAGTTTTGTTAATTTTTTGTGATTCGTATGTTTTTAGGGACCCAATAAACGAGTAAGGCATGGACCTTGGGTGCATAAATTGTCTAGAAAAATTAGCGTAAAAACAGTTCAGGATGAATTCCATCTGGAAAGTCATCTCGTCAGTAATAAACTCATGTTTATATTTAGCGTTAGCTTCTAAGTTGTTGTTTTGAAATATGGTGAGTAAAGATTTCTTGTGCGAGTTTGATTCACGGACAGAATTTTGATTATTACGTTTCGAACCGAAGTTCGATTAATTTCGTCATATTGGCCTACTGGGTCGCTCTTTTAGCCGTGGGGGCATTAAATATGAAGGTCAATCCTACTGTTCGTTAGTAAAGATTAGCCCAAGAGTTGGTGAAGGGTGGTGTTGACTAGCTGTTTTCCCTCTAACCTATCACTTCAAAATTAGAAATGGCCAAAGCAGATAAAAAAAGAAAACTCGTCGTATTATCCACATAGATTTGATTTTGTGATTTTTTTACTTGGTGTATATAATAGTCCAAAAAGTATTGCGAAGTAGAAACAGCTCTTGGAACAGTGACTGACAATAACTGCTGCAATAGAAGCATTTAAAGGCAGAGTTTCGTCCTGGAAGACAACAACATATAACCGTTAACCCATTAGTCATGTGACGAACTACTTTCGCCAGCATTGCATGATATATGTATTTATGCAGTGTACACATACATATATATATATACGTAACGTACAGTGCTCGTAAATCATAGTCTTTGGACAGCTTAACAACGTCTAAAATCTAAACATAATGAATATAAATATATTTAATTTGTCTGTATTGGCGTTACCTACGAAACAAATATGGATTACATTTTGACCTTAGGAAACTGTAATTCAGCGTGGTCTCCTACATCAAAATTGGTAATACCGCATTTTTAATCTATGCGACTACAGAGTCACCTAGCAGCTGCAACGCGGGCTCATGAACTCATCATCGATATAGAATTGTTTAATTTAATGCTTACATTATAGTCTAAACAACCAAAAGGTAATGTTTATCAGTACCACTGTCATCTAGTTTAAGCTCCGACTACTCTAATCAGCTTTATACAAGAGACTTTAACCAGCCAAAAGTCAATATGTATCAATATCAAAATGATCTAGTTAAAGCTCAACCACTTTAGTTAACTTTATACCAGAGTTTAAACAGCCAAAAGTCAGTGTACCACTGTTATCTAGTTTAAGTTCCGACTACTCTAATTAGCTGGACCAAACTTGGCAGGTAGACTCAGGATTGCTGTCTTTATGTAAACAGCGTAGCCCCATGACCCTTGACGTACAAGTGAGGGGTGAATAAATATCTTTAAGAGCACCAAGAAAGTCACCTGAGTATGATGGGAGTCTAAGATTAGGTTTTTAGAGTAGCTGAACTTGAATCTGGCATTGAGTTTTGTGTTCTTGACCTTTTAAGATGACAAGACGCAATGTTTGAAACTATTTCATATCCCCCTCACAAGAAGAGGTCAACCTGACCCTCCCTGGTCCAAAACATGGACCGAATCCCGATGAAGAAGAAATGAAAACAAGTTAACGAGGTTATGCAAACTTGACACATGGGCGAGTGACCTAAAGGATTTTTATTCGGATACGATCACCCTTGGAATACGTATAGAAGTGGAGAAGTTTAATCGTACAGCGGAGTAGTTTATGCTAGTAGTCAGAAATGATTTATTTAATTAAGTAAAGTAGAGCCAGAGACAGTCGTTTCACAGTAAACTATGGTTTATAACCTATTTGTTTCTAAGCGCAAAGCTACACAATGGGTTATCTGCGTTTTAACATCTTAACATTGAACCTCTGAGACTCGTCATTATTGGCAACAAAGATGGAGTAAGTGTTGAATAACACTTTTCAGTTCAGAGAGAGAAAAATTCTTGTACATATGTCGTAACAATGTTTATAACGGAGCACCACGAACGGTTGCGTCACGGAGAACTGTGGAGACATATCAACATCATCTACTAGTAGCTGCTCCACCCAGGAGATTAGCTGTCAACGCTCGCCATGCCCGTCTGTCTTGTGCCTTCCTCACCCAATCACTGTAGCTAGACTGCAGCCACTCCGTGACATCTGTGATCCATTTTTCTCCGCGTCGACCTCTCTTCCTGCAGTCTTCCACCTTGCCCTCTATTAAAGTTTTGTGAATCTTATTTATTCTGTTAATGCATCCAAAATACTGACACTCTCTGCTTTTAGCGTACGCACATTTCCAATATTTCCGTATTTGGTTCATATGATATTTTCAACATCCTTCTAAGCATACACATTTCCAACGCTGCTATTTTGTTCCAGAGTTCTTTGGTTAGTGTTTAAGGCTCTGCAGCATACAGGAAAACGGACAGTGTATAACATTTTATAAGTTCCTTCTTTGTCTCTAACCTAATGTTTCTTGGTTAATACATCTTTCATACAGATCTAATTTGCCCTTATAATTTCTATCCGTCTCTTGACTTCTGCCTCACATTTACCATCTTCAGTTATTAGTTGCCCCAAACTATATACAAGTTAATACTATGTACATCTATTTCAGAGACAGTGTCGAGACATAAACAAGCGAAAAATGTTAAATACTATTTTACAGAGAAACGTTATTGTATATGTGTGTGTTGTAACAATGCTTATGACGTAGTGCCACAGAAAATTATGATGATTTAGATGGAATAAGTTAACTAATCATTTTCATAGAAAAGCCATTGCTCATGGGTTGTAACACAGACAATGAAATTTCTTTGTTTCATCGTCTTATTTTTATGCAATATCAAACACTGTATTATACACATATCAAGAGAACCCAATCGCCAAGTTATGAGCTTCAAAATAATATTCTACATTCAACTAGCCTGGTTGTATCTTATTCTACCTCATGAAACAGCTGAAAACTGGGCAGACAACTATAAACCCTAGAAAAAGCTGTGAGGTGGTTTACATGCTATGATTCGGATTGGTGGGGTCAACAGACAAAAACATAAAGACAAACTTTATTTAGCACTTATTGCTCTTATAGTGCAGAGAATAGGGCTAAACAGTATTAAAATGAAGGGTTAGAAAATCAGAAAGTATATAGATGGCGTAATCTTCTTTTTTGAATTGTAAACTAGTAGTTACATGACCATGGTTTTTGTACTTATATAGCACACAGTAACTGTTTTTCACACTCCTGAAGATGACGTGAAATGACGTTGAAACATGTAGAGTGACTTTTACAACCTTTGATCGGATTAAATAAAGATTTTAATTGTGTATTATAAAACGTTGTTCGTTTGTGGATTTTAATATTTCAGGAGCTAGACAAGTTTTTTTTTCACACTAAATCGCAACCAAATTCCATTTTCTAGGCGTTTTTCCTCTTTTTTCGATCTACTAGCGGCAAAACAAAAGATCTATATAATTATTGCAATATTTTAATTATTTTCTTTGTGTGCTACCCTTAACTAATGTTTAAATACTTCTTCAGCCTTTACGCTATATTGTCACCCAAAAATAGAGAAAACTATTAGGGTTTCCTTTAAAAGTTTGGAGAAAAAAAATCAAGACTTTGCAAGTTGCACTTGATAACCCTATTGAAGTTATAATCAATTCGATCTTGTGAAACGAAAAACTATGAAGGCGTGTTAGTCTTAACACTATACCAAGTCATTTTCCGTACAAAGTTCATGTTTGTTTTGAATTTCGCGCAAAGCTACACGAGGGCTATCTGCGCTAGCCGTCCCTAATTTGGCAGTGTAAGACTAGAGGAAAGGCAGCTAGTCATCACCACCCACCGCCAAATCTTGGGATACTCTTTTACCAACGAATAGTGGGATTGACCGTCACATTATAACGCCCCCACAGCTGAAGGGCGAGCATGTTTGGTGTGACGAGGATCCGAACCCGCGACCCACAGATTGCGAGTCGATCGCCCTAACCACCTGGCTATGCTGGGCCTACAAAGTTCTACTTAGCGATAATCATCGACGAAAATGGGTTAACGAGGACTGACATTACTGTAATGCTCAAGAAATCATCATACAGAGTTTGTTACGTGGTGTGAACTTGTATACGTATATTTATTAATAAATTCGTACGTTATTAAACGCATATAGATATACGAACTCAAAAAACAAATATACTAAGACGTTATACAAAATTTTAGAAAATTGGAAAATGCCTTCGTCTTTCTAAAAAACCTCAATTCTGACAAGAAAAAATAAGTATCGTATTTTTAGTAACTTCTATTTAATAATTAAGCCTATTTGACCTAACTACTCTAGAAAACCAGACGTGTTGGGGAAAAATGAGTACTGTTGTTGTGTTTTTATCACAAAACTGCACAATGGACTTTCTGAGCTATATCCACTGCGAGGAATTGAATCCCGGATATTAGTGTTGTAAGTCCTTATACTTACAGCCGACCAACAGGGTAACGAAAAACAAATGGAAACTCCTTACGTGTATCAATTTTAATCATAATTACAATGGGAAAAAAGAAACGTTTCCTGCTATATATGGTATTAACAAAAACAGTTTAGCTAAGCTTGTTAGCCACTAAACTAGGAATTAATGCCTAATTTCTGAGATGCTAATCAAACTTCTCGGAGCTACGGCACGTTTCACTATCAACAGACGCGATTACTCGTCGGTATATTTCAAAGATTGTGTCGATACCAAGAACGAGAATGAGACCTAACCTGACCTGAAATGTCAAGATTGAGACCCAACTAAACAAAAAAAATACATGATCCTATCAGACTTGCATTGTATAGTCAACATTTTACTTGCCAGTCTAATTGTCTGCAAATAGCCAGTTAAAGCCTTTCATATTACTGTTCAAACATAGTTGTTTGCTGTTATAAACATATCTATCAGTTGGCATGCGTGGCTATACGTTGCCCAATAGGAATAAACACCACAAATATACGTAGAATACTCATTTTTGTAGAGTTTTAAATTGTATGGCACATATATTCGATTATTATGTAATTATATATGTATGCCATATTTACATAAACATTATCGACCTTCAGTGAACATTTAACAACAATTAAACCCATGTTCAGTGAGGTTGGAATAAGAAAATGTAATTTAAATATAACTGACTAGGAATTATATTTTTAATTGTCATTCAGTAAATACTTATCAATAATTAAATAGATTTCTTGATAAGGATGTCCAATTGATATATTTCTATTTGGATAATTTAATTACAAAAACAACAGATAATTTCAACGCTGACACATGATTG
>NW_013667118.1:16992-17695 GCF_000517525.1 Limulus polyphemus
CTACGCAACTTAAAGCATTACCATGCCCCCCCCCCCTTCCGAGTGGCACAGCGGAATGTCTGCGGACTTACAGCGCTAGTAACCGGGTTTCTATAACCGTGGTGGGCAAAGCACAGACAGACCATTGTATAGCTTTGTGCTTACTTTCAACCAACTTTCTGTATTACCATTACTCTTATTTTTTTTACACATTAGTGGAATGATATCCTTCTTTGCAAGTGGTTCTTGTATCTTGTAGACATTAAAGATGAGAAAATCTTGGTGAAATTTTTGCTCAGCGTGGTCCCATGAGTATCCCCAACTCGCCGGCTTAAGACCGCTGATATTGAAAGGATATCTGCTCGTATAATGGACGAAGATTAAAAAAGATAACTTAAAAAAAACTTATCCGAATATTTTTTTGTCATAATAGTAATGGGAGCATTTCCAAAGCCGACCAATCAAGAGAATGAATTGTTGTAGGCTGAGAGTTTTACCGGTGATTTGCATATGGTGTAAAAAGAACTGAATAAGCGCTTTTCTGTGGAGAGTGGATGAATTTACTTTGATCAATCCGTAGTCCAAGGGTGCTGCTGGCTACCCTTTACTTTGATCAATCCGTAATGCAAGGGTGCTGCTGGCTACCCTTTACTTTGATCAATCCGTAGTCCAAGGGTGCTGCTGGCTACCCTTTACTTTGATCAATCCGTAATGCAAGGGTGCT
>NW_013667118.1:18695-23960 GCF_000517525.1 Limulus polyphemus
CCTTTCAATCAGTTCTACGCCAGGCAAAAAGATAATCTGCTTCTTTCAAAATAGCATCAATATTGCCATTCTTTAAGGCAGATTTCACTTCTTATGATTCTGGATTATTATCTTCAACCTAAACAAAATCACATTTCGGATCCAAAACGCTAGCCACGATATAAATCATGTTTCCGGAAGACTAATTGTTTTCACAAAGAAACTTGCAGAGTTGGTGTCGACACAAAGACTTGACATCCCGAGACCTGGGCACTCAAGACCAAGACTTCATAATCTGATCTCATGGCTGGGCTCGAAACCAAGATCAATTTTAAGATCAAGACCTCATAATTTGATCTTAAAGCCTGGCTCGAACCCGAGATCCATCTTTGTATGTTTTATACCAGAGAATCATGTTCTTTAGACTCGACTCGTTTCACTTACAACAGACGTCGTTACTCTTGGATATGTTTTATACTAGAGAAAATCATATTCTTTAGACTCGACTCGTTTCACTTACAACAGACGTCGTTACTCTTGGATATGTTTTATACTAGAGAAAATCATATTCTTTAGACTCGACTCGTTTCACTTACAACAGACGCCATTACTCTTAGATATGTTTTATACTAGAGAAAATAATGTTCTTTAGACTCGACTCGTTTCACTTACAACAGACGTCGTTACTCTTAGATATGTTTTATACTAGAGAAAATAATGTTCTTTAGACTCGACTCGTTTCACTTACAACAGACGCCATTACTCTTGGACATGTTTTATACTCGACAAAAAGAAAGTTTTCAATGAATTACAAACAAACAGGGAATCCTCAGTGATAATAACATGCAAACTATTGCTTACCAACGGAGAGTTGAGAGAGAAGACCTAATAAATAAGTGTATATACGACCCCATAAGTATGAAAATTATATTTCAAGTCATCAGGATATGTTAGCTTTCATCCTCTAGCATATGCTAAAACAGTCTGTATTTCAAAAAAGAAATAAACACAACTATTTGATACCACACTTTAATGTTTCCTAGTAGTTTTCAAACATAAGCATGTTATTTATCGCGTTTGGAACTCTGGTAAGGATGTAGCTAGTTTATGCTATTTTTATACTTATGAAAAACGTCAACCTTTCTTCCAAATTTGGTTCTTCCTTTTGTTCTTTGCTTTTTGGTTTTTTTAATAGCAACCAATACTTCAGTACAAACTTCGTAAAGATGATTCATGTTTGTCCAAAATATTTTACACCATATAATAATTCCTGGAATTACAAACCTCCCAAAACAACAGAAGTTAAATCGAGTAGAAATAACATGCTGATCAGCTGAAACTGATTTTTGTTTTCTCGAATTCGAAACCTGATAATAGCTCTCGATAAATATTCATTAAAAATCATATCAGTGCTCTTTAATGATTAGGTTTTCTTGAGAATATCCAGATCTTCACAGCTATTTCCACTTTCCCAGCAGAGTTAGGTTCGTCCATGTAACTGGAAATGAGATAAAGCACTCACTCAGACACAGTTGGATGGCCACTAATGTACAGATGTTCTTCTCGGTGATGTGACCCGGATTGTCCGTGAGACTTGGAAATTAAAAGTAAGTACCTAGACTGAAAAACATCTCCCAGAAAATTACTCTTTACACACAACATTTGGCACAATGCACTCAAGAATAAAAAAGAAGACCCGGCATGGCCTAGTGGTTGGGACACTCGATTTGAAATCTGCAGGTCACGGGTTCGAATCCCGTTATCAACATGCTTGCCCTTTCAGCTGTGGGGACGTTATAATGTTACATCCAATCCCACTATTCGTTGGTGAAAAGTAACACAAGAGTGGGCGGTGGGCAGTGGTGACTAGCTGATTTCCTTCTTGTCTATCACTTTAAATTAGCGCAGATACCCCTCAAGTAGTTTTGCGCGAAATTTAACAAAACAAACAAAGAAATAATACAAAACAACAACTTATTCAACTAAATCCGTAAACAAAAATGTTTTATCCATTGTCAACAGAAAAACAAACGTTTGACATTATTTGATAAAAACGTATACACATGAAAAATATTTATTCATTCGTAAAGAGTTGCTGTTAGCTCCAATAGTTTGATTAATTTATTTAAACAAAAATACTTTAAACTTTTATCCTCAGATATTAAAACATTTATCTTCTCTATTGAAAATCGATTTCGACAGTTTACAATTACTCAGTTTCTATAAACTGAGTAAAGATGTCAGTTTCTATAAACTGAGTAAAGATGTCAGTTTCTATAAACTGAGTAAAGATGTCAGTTTCTATAAACTGAGTAAAGATGTCAGTTTCTATAAACTGAGTAAAGATGTCACATCTTTACTCAGTTTATAGAAACACAGTTTCTATAAACTGAGTAAAGATGACAGTTTCTGTAAACTGAGTAAAGATGACAGTATATCATAATGAACAGACGACTATTTACTGCGAAATCATCATTTATTTTATTTCATTATTTAGATTTCATTTTGTGCTATGAATTAATAGTGAAACATAGCTATATTAGCCCGATTATGATAATAATACTGCACTTGTTTCTATTCTTTTTTTTTCAAATCTTAAATAAATTGGATTAAGTTACAAATTTTTAGTCATATTTTAAGTTAATTGGGCGTTAAATAACTTCAATTATAACTCTGTTGGTTAAAAATTGTACTATAAGTACCTAGTGATTATAGGAGACTGAGTATATAATTAAATCACTTCCACTGTGAATATATTTTGTTTGCTATTATTACGTGTATCTGAATTACATATATTTTTATTATACTGGTGGATTTTTTTTTAAGATTCAAAGCTATTGGGTTTGGGAATAAATATGTTTTGTTTATCTAAGCTCCTAATAATGCAAAAGTTTTGTGAATATCACAACTTTCTATCAGAGTTTATTTACACAAAACAAAATACAACTTACCTCAATGTTTGTCTAGTCTACTAATGGAGATCAAAGTATTTCATAGACCACAATTACTGTTCATTGAACTTTATACACACAATTGTTTTTACTAAATATCAACTTTCTCTTAGCTTCAACAGGGTTTAGGGAAACGAATTTCAATATTACCTTAATACAACAAATACAACTCGGGGAATACAAATATATCATTTATGGATTTTTCGATATATAGTTATGTACATATATTATTTATTATTATTTTTTTACACAGTAATACTTATCATCCTTTTCATCTAATTTAGGTTTATAAACACTCCTGATTCTTCATTTTTTAAACCTAAAAATTAATATTTTAAGGTATGGTGTCCCTCGGTTAAGCAGCAGACGGTTTTCTTTGTTTGTTTGAAGTTAAGCACAAAGCTACAAAATTGTCTATCTGTGCTCTTTCCACCACGGGTATCGAAACCCGGTTTATAGCGTTGTTAGTCCGCAGATAACCCACTGTGTAGCTTTGCGCTAAGACTACAGACAATAGAAAAATAATATATATCAATTTCAAGGTTTACATAAAATAACTTAGCACTTATACTTTGTTCTTTATGTAAAATAAGTGATATAATTTCAAAGAATAAAATATCCTTTACACCTCTTGTATTATATTTTTACCATCATTTGTGATCGCTTAAGACTAACCATTTCAAATCCGTATGCGCTTCTTATAATGTACGTATATTACATTTCATTAATTCTTTGAACTTCACTGCATACTTTGTTTTGCCTTTATTAGATTATAGCATTTCGTTTTATATTTTATGGAAAGAAATATTCCAGAATTTTCTCTGCCTCATAATTCGTATTTCAACACTGACACTGTTGCCTTAATCTTAAAATAAAATTGCATTACTTCACTTCCTATACCAAGGTTTTGAGTTAATATAACAATTGTTTTTATTTTCGGTTGCTCTCAATGCTTCTGTGAGTAAACAAAATAGGTAACATAAAGTTTTCTGGTTATAAAGTTCAAGAGAGTACCAGAAGTATTCTGTGGGATTTAGATTAGGACTTTAGTCAATCCATGATCACTATCTTATATTAATCCATCTTGTAGCTTTGTATGCACTAGCATCAAGTACCCGCGCTCCGCTGCAGAATCAAAGGATTCCCTAGTGATTCACAGAGGTTCCAGTGTACCTACCCAGCTCCTCCACTATCCCAATTAATTATATAGATCAGGATCGTGGTCTGTGCAAGAAAACAAACAAAAAAAAACCGTGAAGACATCCACGCGTGATGCATGAGCACGTGCTAAGTTTGGTTCCATAAGCTTGTGACTGAATTGCCACGTTCGCCGTTCTGTATGTGTGTTTTGATCGATGACCTGGGGAGGGTCACGTACAACGATGACCCCACCTCCTCCCTCCTGTACAGTAGGTTCAATTTTGTTTCCCTTGTTTTGTTAATTCTTCGGAAGACTATCAAATTTTTTACCACATAAGAGTCGGTATTTATATTCGGATTTAGTCCTAGTACTCCTCCTGGACCCTTTCTTTGGGCCATGCGCATGTATGTAACACCGTTAACATTTAATATATTATTGTCACTTCACTTGTGTTAGGTTTGCGCTAAAGTCCTGCACATTCACGAACAGTTCTATAGATAATCGCACCCTTTTCAGTAGATTAATTTACATATAAAAAACGTTTTAATACACTCATGATAATTTATTCTAATAATACGGTTTACGTGCTAGCTGTAGGTGGCTTGTTCTTGTACTTAATGTAGGTATTTAACAGGAGAGGTACTTGGTTTCATTTCACGTATGCGGTAGCGGTCTATTTCGCTTAGAAGCTCGTTTTTGTTCACAGTATTCTGAAAGTATTTTAGGGTTGTAGGAATGAGTCTGTCAGGTAATGGTTGTAGATTAGCATATTTTTTGTAGGAAGGTTGATGATGTTGATCTTGGTACACTGAATGCTGACGTTAGGAGTGAGTTTTCTATTTTTTGTAATATTCTTTCTATCTGTGTGGGTGCAACATTTATCCATGCTGGGCATGCATATTCTATAACGGGTCTGATGTATGCAGTGTATATTTTTATGATATTCCGTTATTACCTAACAAACTCTTAACGTAATATACGCGTTGCCAAGCTCTATTTGTAATTTCGTTTACATTATTGGTCCATGTTAATTTGGAATCATAGATCAGTCCTAGAAATTTTGAGGATGTGGCAATATGGAGTAGAGTTCAATTTAAGTAAATTTCGGGTGAGCGTTTACTAGTTTTGATTGATTTGGTGAATAGCACTACACGAGTGTTGGGAATATTTATTCTTGTTTGTTTGGAATTTCGC
>NW_013667118.1:24641-31745 GCF_000517525.1 Limulus polyphemus
TTATATTTATTCTTATTCTATATTTTTGACAGTATTCAAATATTATATTTAACTGTGGTTATACATTCGTAGCTGCTATAGAGGGTGTATGTGTGGGAGATCTACCAAACTGCCACATCGAACTGTAAACTGCGATGCGAAGCCTGCGTTTGGGTGATCAAAAATACTCCGAGTGGGTGTCCTCCACATTTACTCTGCATTTTCTGTTTTCCAGAACGTTTGACAATCAGCGAAAAATACCGTGTGGTAATTCCATTTCCACCATGTGGAGGCTGAGACCATTGTGTCATACAATGTCGAAACCTTTCTCCAAATCGAGAAAGCAGGAGACAGTGCGTTCGTTTTTATTAAAATCGTCTACTATTGCTCCGGTTAGTTTAACTAGGTGATCTGTTGTTTGTTTTAAGTTTCTGAATCCGTTTTGCATTTCTGGTAATTTAGAGGTTACTTCCCGAAAAGTACGATATAAGATTTTGGCTATACAACTGGTCAGACTGATCTGGCGGTAGCTGTCCGGTTTATTACCCTCCTTATGGGACATTAAAATATTAGCTTGTTTCCAAGAGGCTGGGATGTATCCGTAGTTCAATGCTGTTAGATGACCAAACAATAACCGAGTACCTCTTTTGAGAAGAACAGCTACTGTAATGACTTTGGTCACTCTGTTCACGTGATGATTTAGTTCTTGTTCATGTATTTTAGTATCGTCTGCAATGTTTATTGGAATTGGGGTTTGTAGGCATTTGTATTATGTAAAACATGTTCGTTAACTTGTTTATACAAATGCGTGTTCATGTCTGGATTCATTACTATATATCTATTTTAATATCAATATTCGTTTAACTTAAATTTATATTTAGAAATGCACATAACTTATACTGCTAAATCTGTATTGTGAAATTCTTGCCTATTCTCTAAAATTGTAGTAACTGCTCGAGTGTGAGAATCAGCAATACATGTGTGTACGTAAACACTAGTATATCGTCAGTATTGTTGCGTAAGCTGAAATTTCGAGAAACTCACCTCACGCCTATAAATATAACCAAGGCAACGCGCCAAAAGACAGTATATATTATTGGTGTGATACGGTTGGTATACTATAAACCTCGGAAGCTATAATTGTGATTAACACTTATTAATCGGGAAACTTCAGATATTTGACCAGGAACATTTATAAATTTCGAACATTACAAACCATTTAACTACAGTGGATTCACATCGGACATTATTATTTTTACGAAGACATTCTATCATTACAGCGGTAAAACAAACTCGCCCTGTTATCAGTGTGTAATCAGCGAGGGCCACAGAGCTAGCTAGCTTCCCGTTAAGTGAATTGTACCTACATCAACTCAAAATTAATTCGCATATCGTGAACCATCGATGAGACATCAAGGAAGTTCCAGGCCAGACAGAAGACTAAATATTGTTTGTAAGTTTCTAACTCTTTTGTACATAGATCATTACTTGTAATAACTGTTATTGTATTATTGTTTGTATATTAAAATATATTTGTTTTAAAAAGAAAGAAACTATGTGTATCAATGTTGTTGACAAATATCATAAATTGGATACCTATCGGCATTTATTTAACTTCTAAATTTATATTATCATGTAGCTCAGTTTTAGATCATTCGAAATTGTAATATATAACAAAATGTTTTGTAGTCGTGTCTTCAATATTTCAACTTTTTTTATTTGTGTGTGCTAGTTTGTTGTTAGTAACTAGTGTTGGCTATTTAATGTTTCTAGTGTCTGCTTTTGTGTAGCGCTTTAGATGAGTTCAGTATTTTTGGTGGGGGGGGGGGGTCGGTGCTATTATTGAGTTTGCTGCAAAATTCGTCCCAGATTTCTTTTTTCAGTTGTTTAATTTCATTTCTTATTCTGTTGCGCAGTGAATTTATCCGAGTTTTTATTTGGGGATCCCTCGTGTTCATGAATAGTCTACGAAAGTGTCGGTGTTCTTTAATGGTGTTTACGAGTTTCGTGTGAGATTTCCATGTTTCCATATTTGTGAGTGAGCCTAATAACACAGTTTCAAACATGGCGTCCCAGAATTTCCAGGAAGGCAGGAACACAAATTCTGATGCTGAAGTAGGGTTCAGCGATCCTGAAAACCTACTCTTATAAGAGATGTGATGATAATTCATCCTCTACATTTCTTATTATCGAGGATAGGTGTATCAGATTAAAAGATTGTTTGTTTGTAATTAAGCACAAAGCTACTCAATGGGCTATCTGTGCTCTGCCCACCACGGGTATCGAAATCCAGATTTTAGCGTTGTAAGTCCGCAGACATTCCGCTGTGCCACTGGGGGGCCAGATTAAAAGAATCTCCTCCAGCAAAACCATGTATTTATAATCTTACCATTTTAATTTAGATGTAGATAGATTTATAACCTTAAGACCACTAAAATATAAATTGAATTCATCATCTATCCTACAATTCAATTATTAAACCATATTGAAACAAGAATTACAATTACTATAAACATAACACATCATAATTTTACTTAAAATAAAAAAGGATTTAAAATCTTTACACTCAAATTTACAAAACCATATCATAGTAATTATTCAACTACATTTAATATTTTCATTTTTTTTCTCAATAAACAACTAATTTAATCCTATAAATTACTTTATATATCGATTACAACTTTTGTACGACAGTAATTAAATATTAAATTACTCATTTCCATTTATACTTTTACATCCCAAAAAACAACAATATAAAATTATACATATAGAGGAAAATTAAATTCATTAAAATGATATGGAACTAAAATATATAACAATATAAACTAAAGGTAAATTATATTTATTAAATCTCCTAAATTTAGTTTTCCTTCTAACTTCTTCTAGCAAGTTCTTCTCGTTTTCCTTATAATATCTCTGCGTTGGATATCTAATACTTTCATTTAGTAGAGGTAAGGAAAACTTATCATGCAAAAATTTAATAGGAACATATAAAGTGGATTTTGTAGTTGTTTTTATAAGAGTTACGATAAGAGTCACTATCTGTCAGAAAATAATACTTTAGAATTCTTGCCTTCTCTATAGCATACAAGTTAAAAATTAGAGCAATATTCAGATAGCCTTCTGTGTAGCTTTGCACAAATCTTCCAGGACAAACGGTAATTCCGTCGAAAGTATTTAATTCTTACCAGCATTTAATACTGTCATACAGTTATAGGAAAACAACATTTAAGACTGAAGAAACGAACAAAACGTAAAATCAGCAAATGGAGTTCTTCAAGACGTGTAGCACAAAGCAAAATATCTCTAAAGAATGGTGTGTTCCTATAACAGGATACGTGACACACGCATATATCAGTTTTTCGGATTATATTCTGGTTTAATATTTCTAGACCAAAGATTTATCTCTAACTTCTTGGTGTATCATAATACGAAACGAGTACTTGTTTGTTTTGTTTTGTTTTTTTAGGGTTTCTTCGAGTAAATCATTATTTCTTAAAATTATAAGAATTCATGTTATTTGTTCCACATAAGTTTTTCGGTTTCTTTTAGGAAGAACAAAATTCCACATTTTGTTAAATACTTTTATTTCAATTTTTGTATTAAGTTATTATTATTACTAGTTCGTGCCACACGTATCATTACGTCACTGAATAATAGACAGATGATACTCTAATCGTATACGTAAGTCAATAACAGATAGATGAAAACCTCATCGTTTGCTTTATGTTCAGTTTCTATGTTTCGAAGCCACGAGTACCCGAAGCCTTAGATTGAGACGATCAATGAAAATCAATACAAAGAAAATCCTGTCAAATATCAAAAAAAAAAACAGTATTTGTGCAAGAAGTATTAGCAACCTTATTAATATCTGAACAATTTATAAAATTTATGTATTTATATCATTAAATATATTTTTTACTTTATTTTCACGTTAGATAACCACCCTAAGAACTTTAATTATAATAAATGTATATTATATTATATGTAGTTCCATGCTACAACACATTAGTGTAAAAATATGATAACCTAGAAACCACCCTAAGAACTTTAATTATAATAAATGTATATTATATGTAGTTCCATGCTACAACACATTAATGTAAAACTAAGATAACCTAGAAACCACCCTAAGAACTTTAATTATAATAAATATATATTATATTATATGTAGTTCCATGCTACATCATCTAATATATAAACTCTATATAGATTAGTTGAAGTCATATATGAACAAAAAGAATTAAATATGAACAAAATTATGATTTACGTGTTTTAGAATGATGTAAAATATGTATTAATAATTTTGATATACAATTTATATCTGTCAGCTAACCTTTGTTTGTTACATTTCGCGCAAAGCTACTTGAATGCTATCTTTATTTTAGAGCGATATATTAAAGGGAAGGCAGTTAGTCAACACCATCCTCCACCTATTCGTGGCATTTGACCGCCTCTCTTACAATGCACCTACGGCCCCAAAAGAGCGGCATGCTAACCATTAGGGAACGTCAGGCCCCCTCACTATGCAGTAGTATTTTTAACAAAAAATATCCATTTGCGTCCTATTGTGCCGACACGTTACACTGAAACTAAAGACCGTTTGTTTAGAAAGAAAATTATCAGTTTCTCTGTTACGTTCCTATTTACATCAAATACACTAATGACTTTCTGAAGAAACCACACGAAGCTTAACCATTACTTTTACAATGGATGTTGATGAAGGAATATCTGCTGTGCTCCAATTATATGTGTACTTTTAGCCTTGATAGTGGAAACGTTGCACAACAGCTATGAACCATATCGACTAAGTGTTAATTGACTTTTTGCGAAACGTTTTACCTAAAGAAATATGGTGTGACTAAGGCTAACATAGTTGGTTCTTCATTCACTATGGTATGCATGCACAGGTTTGAAACAATTGCTATGGATCAAACAACCGGCATTCCTGGTGCGCTTTATTAAGGACGTTTTCGGGTTAAGGGCAGACAGTTTAGAGGAGCACTTAACTTTTTATGAACGTGAAGTTCCCAGAGGGTCAGAGGTAAGTCTTCGAATTTGCAACGCTACAATCAGGGGTTCGATTTCCCTCGGTGGATACAGCAGATAGTCCGATGTGACTTTGCTATAACAAAACACACACACCGTACATGAAAAGAAAAGTTTAATTTAGAGAACTGTTTAGATACTAACTGTAGTGTCCCCTTCTGGTGGTTCTTCGTTAAGTTCGAGGACATATAACGCTTAAAATCGGATTTCGATATATATAGCCCAATCTGCAGCTTTATGCTTAACAACAAACAAACTAACTAACTGTATTAACACTTTCAACAACTCCATCACCATTTTTCAAGGTTAGTTAACATCACAGCTATTTGTTAAACCAGCACACAGTGAAATAATTTCAAACTATCAATCTGTTATCCAACCGATGTCATATTAAAAGAATGACAAAATTGGCATTAGATGAAAAGGGAGATAAAAAAGGCCAGTCATGCATTACAAAGATGCTGAAAAACAATAACTACACAGCTCACGTAAAAAAAAACTGCTTCAAAAAATCAAGAACAAATACGCAGTTTGAAGGTGTCATAAAGCTCACTTTCGTCTCAAATGCACTCCACAATCAAGTCAGGAGAAATATCCAAAGATCGTGGCTTGCAATCCGTCTCGCTCATTCCCGTATATTAACTTTAAAAGACTAGGCTTTTTATAGTAGTGGAGTGTATATTCTATATTATTGTCACCACACACTGTTCTTTCCTCGTAACTACCATTTAAATACGTAACTTGTATTTTCCCAGTTTGTAATATATATATAAAGCTAACACCTAAAAGAAGATTCATGTCGAAAACTTGCGCTTGGTTTGAAGAAACTGAAATCAGCTTTTTGATTTGTTTTTTGGAGGGTGTAGACTAATAAATCTTTATTAGATGTAAGTAGTTAGGGCAAGTGTTCAGTTACATGCGCTGATTGACTGCCTCAGGGGAAGGGAAAGGGTAGAGACAATGATGTCATAGTTCTACGAAGTGGAACCAGAGGGCACGTTGCTGGGGGAAATTGTTGCCAGGCCGTCATGACAGGCGGAAGTTGTCCAGACAATGAGTTGCTAGGAGCTATATTATAGTTCAAGCGTTACACAACAGAGTGTGTGTTGCTAGGGCCACGAAGTGGCACCAGAGTGCATGTTGGTGTGATGATCGCGCAGATAGATCAACTGGACATTAACTTTATAGTAACAATAAAAGTCTTAAAATTAATAACGTTGTATCTACAGTTTCCTGTATAAATAAAACATTAAATACGTTTTAAAAAAGCGGACCGTGCTTCTATAGTTGAACAGTGTTACTATACTTCCATAGGACTGCATACAGATTTCAACTTGTCTCAACTTATATTTATATTTTTCATTTATATATTTAACTGTATTACATGTGTTTCTATAGGAGAATGGTGTTACTAAGGTTCTATAGGAGGATAATGCTACTGAGGATATGTTAGCGTAGTTCGTAAGATCATTGGTTAATCAATAGTGTATTTACCTTATCTGCCTAGCATACATTTTACAACTGTCCTTCACTTTATCTATAAAACACTTCACTAATTCCTTAGTTTGTTTGTTTGTAGTTAAGCACAAAGCTACACAAAGGGCTATCTGCCCACCACGAGTATCGAAACCCAGTTTCTAGCGTTGTAAGTCCACAGACATACCGCTGTGCCACTGGGGGGTCAATTTATTAGTTATTGTTTTTGCTTCTGTATTTAATCATATTTTATGTTGTTTCTTGAGCTGGACAGTGTTACTATCACATTTAACATACTGATATAAGTAAAACAGTCTGCTATATTAATCTTATCAACTTTATAGTTTTCTCTTGCATATGTTTTATAAAGGCGGATGGTATTTCTACAAGCTGATAATGCTACTAGGCGGACGAAGCTACTAAGGACCTATAGGCCTATGGTCTTACTAGACGTATTGTGTGGGTGTTGTAAAGACAGCGGAAGTCACGGCACGCTGGGAGCATGCACGCTGGAGTTTCTCGAAGGATCATGAATTATCGGGAAAGACCGAGTTTGTTCAGGACGCCCTTTTTTTTTTTAGTATTAAGGACTGGGGAAAA
>NW_013667118.1:32773-48886 GCF_000517525.1 Limulus polyphemus
ATCCAGAAAGAATAAACTAGTTTGATCAAGAAGGAACTTGTATCACTGAAGTTTCTCGGAAAGAATTTTAACGGAAATTATCAAACAAGCAGATATGTAACAGTGTTTTACAAAGCCGAACAGTGCTACTACCTGGATACAGGTAATAAAAACACAATCGGCTGTCTTGTTCAAAATTTATAAAAAAAGAAACATCAGATGTGATAAAACTTTTCAGCAGTAAGTTAAATGTGTCAGTGACATATCAGCCTATAGAAACACGTGTAATACAGTTGAATACATAAATATAAACATAAGTTGAGACAAGTTGAAATCTGTAGGTAGTCCTACGGAAGTACAGCAACACCGATCACCTTTGGAAAACACCCATACAATACTCTTACTAAGGCCATACGCCTATAGAACCTTAGTAGCTCCATCCGCCTAGTAGCATTATCTGGCTATAGAACCTTAGTAAGACTATCCTCCTGTAGAAACACCATCCGCCTTTTGTAAAACATATCTAAGAGAAAACTATAAAGTTGATAAAATTAAAATAGCAGATTGTTTTACTTTTATCAGTATGTAAAATGTGATAGTAACACTATCCAGCTCTAGAAACAGCAAAAAGTATGATTAACTACAGAAGCGAAACGTTTAAATCTAATGAATTAATGATGTGTTTTATACATAAAGTGACAGTTAATTGTAAAAAGTATGATAGGCAGATAAGCTAAGATACTATTGATTAATCGATTATCCTACGAACTATGCTAACATTGTCCTTAGTAGTATCATCCGCCTAAAGAACCGTAGAAACACTACCCTCCTATAGAAACACATATAGAAATACAATTAAATATATACATGAAAAATATAGATATAAGTTGAGACAAGTTGAAACCTGTATGCAGTCCTATGGAAGTACAGTTACACTGTTCACCTATAGAAATGCAGTCCACCTTTGTAAAACGTATTTAATATTTTACTTATAAAAGTAAACTGGAAACACAACGTTATTAATTTTAAAACTTTGATTGTTACTATAAAATAAAGGTCATGTTCATCTATCTGCGCGATCATCATACCAACACTCCCTCTGGTGCTACTTTATAGCGTTAGCAATACGCTCTCTGTTGTGTAACATTCGAACTATGATGTCGCGCCGAGCAGCGCACTTTCTGAACAGCTTCCGTAGTCATAGTGGCCTAGAAACACGCCCCAAGCAACGTGCCTTCTGGTTCCACTTCGTGGAACTATGGCATCATCGTCTCTACCCCTACTCCCCTGAGGCAGTCAATCAGCGCATGTCTGAACACTTGCCCTAACTACTGATGTAAACAAAGTTCTTATGTAAAACGTCAAATTTTACTTTTTTTAATATTAACCTCTCAGAAAACGAAGAATTTCTAAGAAGAACGTACGTAAATGGAAATACAATTAAGTTGTCTTGTAAACCAAAAAACAAAGAAAAATATTTGTTTGATTAGCAATGAAAATGTACAAATGTGTTGTTCCACAAGGAAATTCAATCACTTCAGAATGCAAGAGTTTATGCAAGTCAGTTTTTCGCTATTTTTTAGCTTTACAAATAACATAATAAAATGTTTATAATTTACTAAGATTGATGTAAGTTGCTACACTTTCTTCGCAAATACCGATATAGCAATGCATCTTAAATTAGGCATAACGCTTTCGTTATTATGTAGTTCAGAGAGTTCTGTTTATCTAAGGGAAAATCACCGTTCAGAAAAGGTTAACATAAGTAATGTAATCTTTCCATCACATAAAGAGGCTCAAGAAGATTTTGTGCTGTAAGTAAACGGCTTTATTCGTCGTAGAGGAAATATTGTGACGGATAAAAAAGAATTATCCTGCGTAAAGAAATTTATAGCATATTTATAAGGATGTTCAACAATGAATTGAAGCATAAGATATACTGCTTTAAGCCTAACCGTATGTTTTTTAACCAATGAAAATGACGTAATTAGGACTCTGATAAATGTTAAAACCAATTAAAGAGATGTTTTTCAGTAATGATAAATGTATGATATGCAAGCATTAACATGTCGTGAAATTTTTATTCAACTATAAACAAAAAGTTGAAAATAGTAATGGCAACTCTAAACAATCTATATAACAAGTAAAAAATCAAGGCAATAATTATGACTGATCCCATTTACGAGTCGAAGTATGCTACGTACTAGATGTACTTTCGCAGGGTCCCCGAAAGTGTTCTGTTCCGAAAGTAAATAAAACCAAAGTTAAGAGTAACAAATACTTTTATTTCTTGCTTGTGAAGTTCATATGTTATGCTGGGTTGTAGCCTACAGAGTACAAAATTCTTCTCGTGATTCATGGCATACGCACGTTTCACTGATATCAGTTAGTGTCTACTGATTGGCTGACAGACAACACACTATTGTAGTGCGAGTGGTTAAGACATGTGACCCCTCCAGGCGGCCTTCTGTCCCCTTTCGGGTATATTAAGCTACAGAACCACTGTAATACAACGGAGACACTATTAAAGTTCGTGCGTTTGTTACTAAATTTGTGTGTGTGTGTTTTGTTATAGCAAAGCCACATCGAGTTAATTGCTGTGTCCGCCGAGGAGAATCGAATCCCCTGGTTGTAGCGTTGCAAATCCAAAGACTTACCGCTGCTCCACCAGGGGACATTGTTATTAAGAACAAAGCTACATAATGGGTTATCTGTGTGAGTAACTTATAGCCAAAGAAATAAAACGCTTTTTTTATCATTAAATGAACTGGACTTTATTTTTTCCTACTACCAAATAATAAAAGAACCCGCCCAACGAAAGAAACCGTTACAACTACATATACAAAATGTTGCAAGATATATACAAATATTTTACAATTTTTTTTACATTCGTCAGCGTGGCCTCGAGATAAGAGTTGTGATACGACAAAGACTTGCGCTTCTCAAGAAAAAAAAAACAATCTATGGTTGGAAAATACACGAAGATTGCATTTTGGATTTGGTTGGCTCGGAAGTCTGTGAGATTGGGTGCTTAGTAACGTCGCATGGTGGAGAAGAGATTCTGTAATATTTGTTTTTTATGTCACCGAAAATTCATTGGAAATTACAATATAAATATACATTGGATAACTATCAGTTCTATCCCCGAAAACTTGCAATTCCAGCATGAAAGCCAATATCAAATTGATCATGTATGATCTTGTAAGTGTTTCCAATATATAAACTGAAATGGTTTTGATAGCAGGACTTTATATAACTAAGTCAAACATTTTCAAGTCGAAAGAAGTAATAATGGCAATTACCCCATCTATATTTAATATCATCTGTGTGTGTGTATATTTTTTTTTATTTACTCGTATGACTAAAACATTATCAGACTATTGTAAGTGTAAAAATTAGGTGGACTAACTAACACAAAAACACCCATGTTATACGGGGGATGATACTTTCAAAGTTCATTATTAATCACGTTTCTTGTATAAAAGTTATTTCAGGTACAAAGTACGAACTTGTAATATTAAACAAAACAATAATAAAAAGAAAACTTTAACGTTTCTCGATTCAATAGGATTTCACTAAATTTAACTCGCACGTTTAAAGAGAAGGAAAAAATTATAATTTAATCTAAACTAATCCTTTTAACACCCTCTCTAGGAAAACTTCCAAAGTAATCACCAGATCATACAAGCAGCTTCCCATGCAGAAAAAGATTAATTATGCAGCAGCTGTTGTATAGCCTAGCTACATCGACTTTAATTCCACTGCCGGGATCATTTTCTTAATGAGTTTGTTCGTTATACAACGCAAAGACCAATGTCGTTCGTAATAATAAATACAAGGTTATTATAAAGCAAACCCCATATTTTAAATGATTATATCATATAAAAATACGGTTCTTGAAAAACACCATTTCGCCAAAGGTACACGAAGACTAATTTGATTTATTCACGAAAGTCTGAACATGACACTGATTTATTCACGAAAGTCTGAACATGGCACGGTATTTCAAAGTCACATTACATACCTCAAATATTACTTTATTTCTCTCTGTTTCAACAACACGAAATTGGTGATGTGAATAAAATTCATGTACGTGTGCAGGATATTATGTGGATCGATGATGATGCTTACACTAGCTGGTAGGCTACATATGATGATGCTTACACTAGCTGGTAGGCTACATATGATGATGCTTACACTAGCTGGTAGGCTACACATGACATCATATGTAGCCTACCAGCTAGTGTAAGCATCATCATATGTAGCCTACCAGCTAGTGTAAGCATCAATGCTAACACTAGCTGGTAGTCTTCATATGATGATGCTTACACTAGCTGGTAGGCTAGATATGATGATGCTTACACTAGCTGGTAGGCTAGATATGATGATGCTTACACTAGCTGGTAGGCTAGATATGATGATGTAAAATAGCTGAAAGCATACTGAACCTCTTCTGTTACGATTTATGAAACATCCTGTACTATGTTTACTTTCCCTTGAGGTAGGATTTGAGATATCATGATTTTAAACACGAATGTTATTTATTATCATCTGATTTTAAATCGTTGAAAGCGTTTGAAACAGAGTAGGCAGGATGTAGTCAAATTCTGTAAATGTTATTGGTATGCGAATTGTGTTTATAAATTAAATAGGTTTTTAAGCTATCAATTGCGTGATTGGTATTTCACGTTACGATCAACTTAACCACTACCGTAGTTAATCAGTAATCAAAAGGTAAATATAGTTATAAATAAGTGTTAAACGAACTCTGATAAGCATATCATTTTCCAAATTCAACATTTCTAACGCAGTATGATCAACAGCATACACGTGCATGCTGTAATATTTCTTCTTTGATCCAATCAGTTATACAGTTGGAGGTATTTTTGGAAGGGAAAAAATAGTTGCTTTATTTTTTGTATTGTTATAACTGGAAACTTCGGGTAAAAGGTTTTTTGCGCTATGAAACTGTTCTCCCTAGTTGTTAGGCTCATTTTGGATGTTTAACAACTCCATGAACAAATTTTATGGCAGATTAAACATAGCATTAAAGAATAGCTCACAATACACATTAGATTCAATAGCAGAAACTGTTATGTTTGCCTGAATGGCAACGGTTTCCATGGCAGTCAGAAGTCGACGGAGCGGTATAGGATAAGGTCTACTGAAAACCTCAGTGTGGTTTATAACCTACCAGATATTCTAAATATATTAGTTCATCCTACAAGTGTTCAACCAATATTATTTTTCGTTACTGGCTTCTCACTTTATATTAGAACAACTGCTTCTATTGTTGTTGTTTATTTAACATTGTGTTCATGTTTTAAAAAATCTTGATCCTCATAACCTTGGGTAACTATGGCTGGTCTGTTTTCAACAAAATGACCTAGTGCTTACGCTGATCTTTATCGTTTTTATATCGGTCACTTATTAATAACTCTTACCTGGATTGCCCAGATATTTGCCAGTCATTAGTAAAGTTAAATCACCAAACTATATAAAAATTGCTGTAAAAAGTGTTCGTCAATGCAACGCCTCATCTTAAAATTAACTATGAATGTTTATAATACTTTCTTTTATTCCTAAATTAACGTACAGCTGCTCGTGAATATAAAAGGTCAGGGGAAAAGATGTCAATATAGTCACTGTGAAAACTGATTCAGAAAACAACCAGTTTTAATACTTGATAGTGTTAATGAAAACTTAAAACAATTCCATTCCACAAGCAGTTCGTTTGGTAGAAAATAAAAATCACCTACAGTGAAAGTAATATCAATGAAATACTGAATTTCTCTCCTGAACATAAGAATGTAAGTAAGCAAAACTGAGAAAGAGTTAGCTTATGCGGAATCAACGGTCGAGAAATGTACAAAAGTCAAACTTGCATACTCTTTCCCAAGACAAACTATAACTTTGTGACTGTCATCTGATTTTTAAAAAAAATTTGCTGTCAAGACAAACGAAGAGTATATTACTTGCATCCTTAAGGCGACACTGAGTAGAGAAAAATACAATGGAATAGAACTATTCCTAATCTTTTAATTTGTTTTTTTGAACAACGGTTATCTAACACGTGGAGTCCATACGATACTAAGCCTTAGGCAAAAACAGTGCTCATTATTACACTGACAATGTTTTAATTCTTTTTTCATATACGTACGAAAATATTTTTCGTTTGTTTCTCACGCCAGAAATATGGTCCGGTATCAAGACAGTGAGTCTGGATGTAGAGCAAAATACCCACTTTCTTCCAGAAAAACAAAAGGCGAATTACTTTTAGATCTGGAGAAACACTAAAGGACAATTCCATATCTGGAGAAGAGAAGGTTAGATAACATTGATTTTAGACTCGTTTTCTAAAATAAAATAGAAAAAAAAATGATTTCATTATCCTGTTTTAATCTCCTATTATTACTCAGGTGATGAGAACTGCATTCAATAATAATATTTTTTAACTTCCTATTATATCTCGTGGGATAAGAATGAAATTAAGTAATGCTGTTTTTAAGTTACTGCAATATCTGAAAGGATGATAATAACATTTAATAATCCTGTTTTCAGCCTCATATTCGTTCTCCATGGAAGAGATAAAAGGCTCAATAATCCTTACTGGTAACATCACTAAAGCATTTTAACACTTCTTGGTTTAATAATCCCATCCTAAGCCCATCCAGTTCTTACTCTAGGGAATAAAACTGAGCTCAAGTAAATAAAACTGACGGCATATTTACGGTAAGTTTATAATTTGTTTGAAGTTATGCACGAAACAACACAGTGGGCTAGCTGTGCTCTGCCCATCACAGGTATCGAAACCTGGTTTCTAGCGTTGTAAGTCCGCAGATACACCGCTGTGCCACTGTGGGGCATTAACGGTTAAAACAACTTGTTCCAGATTACAGTCCCCCCCCAGTGGCACAGCGGTATTTCTGCGGACTTAAAATGCTATAATTCGGGTTTCGATACCCGTGGTGGGCAGAGCACAGATAGCCCATTGTGTAGCTTGGTGCTTAACTTAAACAAACAAACAAACAACTCCAGATTACAAGAGTGTGTACTTAGCATGATATAGCTATTTCACACAACTTTTATTTCTATTTTATTTTTAGATATTATCGTTTTAAAGAAGCTGGTAACAACTGAAATAAGGCAAAAATAATGAACTTTTTCTGGTATTTCAGATTTTAAAACAATAACAATACAAACCTCTTAAAATTGCAATACGATTTCTTTAAGCCTTAGGTTACTGTGGTATTACCGCTGATAGAAACAAAAAAATCAAATTGGGAATATATAATATGAAAGCGTATTAAGATAAAAACAAAATAAGACTTAAAGCGAAATCGTTAATCATTTTCCGTTATCTTAAAGATTATGATAACCAAATCTAAAAATATCAGAAACTATAATGAATAGCATTTTCTCAAATAACCCTTTATTTTGTATTAATGATAAAACATTCATTTTCAATCCAGTACGAAATAAAATAATTTAATAACCGCACAAACAGCCTAGAACTCGAGCTTTATTAGAAAGAAACTAACACACGTGCAAAATGCTTCACCCAGTTTGATCGGCATTCTCCCCCTGTACTTCTAACTTTAAAATCCGGGGTTTAATTCCTAAAGTGGGCATAGCATATAGAGTCAACTATGCAGCTCTGTGCTTAAAAAAAAATAGTTTTTAGTTTCCACCGTATTAGTGTGTGTAATTTTTGCTAACACTTCTGTAACAAATTAAACTTTCAACTAGAGAACCGGAGATTTTTTTAAACAGGTAGAAACTAAACTGTTTATCATTTTTTTAGTGGACTTTAGTGGATTCATTAAGTTAACTAGCATAAAATACCCACGTTTCACTGCGAAGTTCATATCCCTTCATGATTCACAGAGGCCCAAGTGTACCGTTCAAGCTTCTTCGTTATCTCAAATTGCTTCTGTAAGAACCCCAAGGGGGGTCCTATCCAAAAACAAACCCCGTATGAAAGCGCATTTTAGACTTCTTGATAGGGAATCAACACCATATAGATAACGACACCCTAAGTCCGCCTGATAGTTTTGGTCCTGCTAGCTCCAAAACTGTAGGAAGAGTTCATCGACAAACATATAAATTCACAAACCCACAACGTAGCTTATACAGGATTATTGAAAAAACTTTCTACCTCTTGAGCATACGAACCTATAAACGTGTCAACCAGAGAGGCCTCCTGGTGGCACAGTCGTAAGTTTGTTTGTAGTTAGATACAACGCTACACAGCGAGTTATCTGATCTGTGCTGTACTCACCACTGGTATCAAACTTACCGCAGTGCCATTGGGGACGCAGCGGTAAGCTCGAGAGCTTATATGCTAAAATATGGGTTCGATACCTGCGTTAGGCATAACGCAGATAGTCTATTGTATAGCTTTGCGCTTAAACACAAAACAAACAATCAAACTAGAGAGATTTTTTTAGCCTGTTCTACTCTCGGTCTAGTGTAAAGCACTAAAACAAGTTGATCCTATTATTATAGTTTATTTGAGTTGAAGAGTATTTAAGTTACTTTTGTATTATCTTATTCAGCACTGCCTCGCTTCTAACTTACACAAGAAATTAATACGGCATTTTTCTTTGTTAGAACTAGATTATATATAAAAACGACTACAGTTCTCAAAGATACGATTTATTTCGTCAGATAAACGTTTCGCCATTACCACTTCAAAACAGATCATGTGATAGGTTAAACTATAAATCATTTATTCTATTTGACGTATATTAGCCACAACATGATCTGAATATTATTGAAAATAGCACTGTTGTAAAACCATTTTTATAGAGTATTATTATAAGAGTAACAATAATATAACACATATAGGTAGAACAATGTTTTTAAAGGGTTTATAAATAAACACTAGATATGCATTATATTACAAATGCCAACCTTTGTCCATATTGATGGAAGGCTGGAGCTGAGAAGTTAATAAAGCTTCTGTTTATTTAATATCGTGCAAAGTTACACGAAAACTATCTATACTAGCCGTCCTTAATTTAGAAGTGGCATACTAAAGGGAAGGCAGCAAGTCAACACCACCCTCCGCAAACTTTTGGGCTAGTCTTTACCAACGAAAAAAGAGATTGACCGTCACATTATAACGCCTCCACGTAGATAGCCCTCGTGTAGCTTTGCGCGAAATTCAAAAACAAACAAAAAACAATAATGACACGTGAAACAGAACATATAATTTACCTAAGATGATAAAGAAAAACTTTTGTAGTTTTAATAGTTTTGTTTTGTATTTACTTATTGATTCTAAGGATTATTTTTATTACAAGTTACATATTTTACATTAAGGAAGAGAGGACATTTTTAAAACAGGTACGACGTTTCAATCACTGGTTTGATCATTCCGTAAATGAGTATTTACTACTTGACGAAGGGTATCTGCCCGGAATGTTGCACAAAATAAAACGATAAAAATATTTTATTTAAACATGCTAACTTATTCTTTATTACATTTTACCAATATTTAATTTATTATACTGATCTGTTCTGTGAGAAGTTTGACGAAGGCCACGTGATGGTGAAACACTAGTTTGATTGGATAAACTATTTCTGGAGTACTGTGGTCGTCTTTATATATCTTTATATATAATCTAGTAATTAAAATTACTAAAACACTTCAGTCGTCATTAAAAGATCTAAAGAAAGGATATTTCTTTGTATTATAAAAAGAAACTAATTTTCTTTAGTTACAGGCCAAACAGAAATCTATATAAAGAAAACATTATTCGAAAAAAAGATAAAATTATAGCACTAATGGTCTTTCAATTACAAAAACGGTAATTCGGTAGTATAAAACTGACAAATAACATTCAGTCAATCCATAAGAAGACAGAAGTGTGTCATTAAAGTAACACATTGTGTAATTACGTTTTAGATTATAACGACCGTTCTCTTATACGAATTATGTTTTAGATTATAACGACCGTTCTCTTATACGAATAACCGTTGGAAAAATAAAGGCAACTTAAGAGAGAATTCAGGATGAGTTTAAATATTACATATAAAAAAATGTATCATTTTTGGAGACATACTTAAGAACTGAACGAAACACTGCGCATAAAAATCAATAGGTTACAGTACCACTGAAAATGTTGGAAAAAAACAACAAACCACAGCGTTTTCCATTCATTGACGTGATGTTATCAATGACTCGTTATCTTCTACAAACATATAAACAATTAAATATTGAAATAAACATAGCTTTTAATATTTTATTTATGGTTTGCTTGTTTCAAATATTCGAGCAAAGCTATACAAGGGGTATCTGCACTAGCCGTGCCTAATTTTGAACTGATAGATTAGAGGGAAAGCATCTAATCAACAGCACCAACCGCCAACAGACCCTCAGGCTATTCTAATTAAATAATTGAATTTGACCATCTCTCTTATAACGCACCCAAAGCGCGATTTTTTTGGTATCATGATGAGAATCATAGACTCTCGGATTCATAGTCTGGCCTCAACCACTAAGCCGATTATTCGTGGAAGTTATTTTAATTTATATCGCTTTCCTAATCATACATTTATTACATTAAAATAATTCTATTTTTACTGGAAATGCCAACCTGCAAGTTATTTTGATTTTGGACTCGTCCATACGTGAGAAAAGGGATTTATTTATATTCTCATCAATACACCCTCCTGTCTCCTGTTGTTTCAGTGGTAAGCTCGAGGGCTTATAACGCTAAAATTCGAGGTCCAGTCCCTGTAGTGGACGCAGCCCTATGTGCAGTTTGCACTTAAACTGACAAACCCTCTTACTTCTTTCATCCGATTTAAGATGTTTGATTAATGTTTGATGCTGTTATTGTTGAGTTTGAATTCTGTAAAATAAAGGTACATTTGAAAATAATATTTTATATACAAGCAAATATTTACGTAGAAAATGCATTATTTAAAAATAGTAATTATAAAAGCAAAGGAAGTTCCTGAAAACATCACAAATATCGCCAACAGTGACCAACATTTCGATTTAATTTTTTTTTCAAGAGCTTCTAGTGTTATAGTAGTAGCAACAAACCCGATTTTTTACTATACATTAATGCTTTAATAAAGCTGAATCAAGAAAATAGTCTAACTGTCAGGTTCTGTATAAGGCTGGATTCTTTATAGTAGGTGTCTGTGACTTGTTGGCGATAAATTTCAACAATAAACAAACAACACAGAGTCCACTTGTTTTAAAATAATATATTAAAACAAGTCAATCGTACAGCCTAGGCCAAAGTGTTTGCATACTGTTCTATATTGATGTTATTGTCTACATGCATGGAGTAGTAACAGAGAAGGTAGCGTATGATCGGATTAACATGTACCAGTTGTTATTCTTGTATGTATAAGTTGTTTTGAGCAATTGTTCGTCAAAATACACATACACCTGTTTTGTATAAAAGGTATGCTTGTGGTATAATCTTTTTCGAAATAGATCAACGCTTTGTTCAGAAAGTTTATCTGTACTGGTTTGGAGTCATGCCTTGTCACGTGACAGAAGTTATAGGGTGTCAAATTGTTCGATGTCCAGAAATGGTATGAAGCAAACGAAACTGCCAGAACAGAAGGGTATCCCCAATGTACTGTATCCAGAATCCTGAAACGTCATCGGACTACATGAAATTCTACTGGTAGATGGCAAAAAACTACTGCCCGAGATGTCCGTATCTTCATCAGGTTAACATGTCAAGGTCGAAAGAAGTTTTGTAACACATTACGACAGGAATGGCATGAACACATTCATTCTAGGGTATCCAAAAGAACAGTGATAAGATGACTGAACAAACAAGGATACTTTGCAAGAAGGGCTATCTGTAAACCGATATTAACTAAAATTCACTGCAGTCACTGTGTTAATTAGGCAAGATAGCATGCCAACTTAAAGTTATGACACTGGCAACATGTCATCTTTTTAGAAGAGTCCTGTTTCCGGCTTGTTAAATCTTATGGTAGGATTCGTGTTCTTTGTTTGCCAGGAAGACAGATGAGGGAAGACTGTCTTTCCCACAGGGAAAACACAGGAGGTGGTGCATTACATATTTGGGCAGCTATCCATCATGGTGGAAGAAATGTTCTTCATATCCTCCAGGAAAACGTCAATGACGCCTCCTACAGACATCAAATGGAGAGGAACTTTCTGCCAAAGGCTCGGGCAAGGTTTGACCACTGTCCACAGTGCACATATTGTACAGGATTATCTTGATCAGGAGGACGTTACAAGATTGCCATGGCCAGTAAAGTCTCAAGATTGTAATCCCATTGAGAACTGCTGGGCAGAACTGAGCCAGAAAATTGCTAACCACGATACTCAATCAGTTACTGTAGTTGAATTGCATCACTTTCTAGTGACAAGTTGGAATGAAATCACGATGGATTATATCAAGAATCTCATTGACAGCATACTACGTCACCTTGCAGAGGTTATTAGAGTACGAAGAGGACCGACCAAGTATTGAATGTTTAATACGAACTGATATAAGGTTACAGACGCTATTTATAATAATGTTATGTTATATTTTGTCATTATACATGTTTTGGTAAAGCTTTGTTGTGATAGTTGAAATGTTTGTTTTGTTTGTTTTTGAATTTCGCGCAAAGCTACACGAGGGCTATCTGCGCTAACCGTCCCTAATTTAGCAGTGTAAGACTATAGGGAAGGCAGCTAGTCATCACCACCCACCGCCAACTCTTCGACTACTCTTTGACCAACGAATAGTGGGATTGACCGTCACATTATAACACCCCCACGGCTGAAAGGTCGAGCATGTTTGGTGGAACAGGGTTTCGAACCTGTGACCCTCAGATTGCGAGTCGACCTCCCTAGCCACGATAGGTGAAATGCCAAATTACACATCTTTCTACAGGTGTCTGATAAAATTGTTTGCTGTTTTAATAATTCGCTCATGATGTTTATAAAACCTGTCTCATTATACAAATTACATAGATAGATGTTTAATATAACATGCATTTCTCAGTTTGACAGTGTTAAGTGTATTTGTATTCCATCTTAATAATAATGATCTTACTTGTTAAAAAAATATACAAACTGTATATACAAATGTTCATTACATAGTTATCACAATTGTATCCTGAACTTTAAATAATTGTCTCTTTTTTTTCTTTGTTCGTTAAAGTCCACACAGGCTATTTCAATTATTTTGGAATACACTTTGACAAAACAAATTATTATTTTCTACTCTGTTACTGCAATACAATCTATGATAAGTTCACTTTAAAAATCGCTTATACACACTCTTTATGGCTAAACTCACAAACACGCAGTCTAGATCTATTTGACTATATTCTCTCAATAAAATACTAAGTCGAAATACATTTTGGAGCCGTATTTATAATACGCGACAGAAGCCCAGAACTTTCCACACATTACCAGATATTATGATACAGTAATACTCGAGAAAACTTAGAAGGTTCTAGTAACATGACGCAGTAATACAACAACCGCCAATTCACAACAATTGAGCTATACAACGCATGATCTGCACGATACTATACATAAACAAACCTGTTATAAGCAATAGCTTCTAAAAATAACTAAATTTAACACTCGCGCTATACAACTATCTAACTAGTTACTCTCACCCCATAAACCTAAATGGAAACAGTCACGTACATCTAACACTAACAAAAACAACAACAACAAAAACAGGTGTTTCAATCACTCCAAGATGTCAGTTTAGTATTTTGAAGCGGATATTAATGCTTCACATAAAATTAATTCCAAACAAATACATAATATTAAAGCTTTGCTGCTTTGAAGCTGGGTCCCTAGAAAGCAAGAAATCATTAGTTGTCACGTTCTATTAGTATTTAATGACAAAACGACGTGTTATTGGTTTGAATTTCGCGCAAAGCTACACGAGGGCTATCTGCGCTAGCCGTCACTAATTTAGCAAGTGAAGGCAGCTAGTCATCACCACCCACCGCCAACTCTTTTACCAACGAATAGTGGAATTGACCGTCCCATTATAACGCCCCCACGACTGAAAGGGCAAGCATGTTTCGTGTGAAGGGGATTCGAACCCGCGACTCTCAGATTGCGAGTCGAGCGCCCTAACCACCGGGCCATGCCGGGCTACGACGTTTTATAGTTAAGCAATGTATAAAAGTATAACTATGTTCTTTTATATCACTAGGTCATTAATGTTTAATGATTCATAACAGCAAAATGTCTATACTTCGAAACATAATCTTATGGACCATTTAACAGCCTCGTAGTCAAAATATTTAGCTGACATTTTAAAATAAGGCGCAAATTTCTTGAAACAGCTATTTGTGGGGGTAATAGATTTGTTCTGGTACAACGTTTTATCTCTAACACTGAACCGTGGCCATTTCTCACTGGTAAATACGAAATTCTGTAGCAAAATAAATCTGCTATTCGACCAACAACTGTTCCAAGATCGTTATGTATAGTTGATAATTAAGTGGATACTCTATGAATAGAAAAAAGATTGTAATTCTTTCAGTTAACTATGTATAAAAGTATAATTACATGTACCAAACACATTTGAAATACAACTGCATAATAACCCATTAATCAGTTTTTAATTTACGTATTTTATTCCTTAACTTATTAATCTTAATGGCCAATTCTTGTAGTAAGTTCTAAAGGTAAATCCTATAGATATGTTCAAGTTCAACTAAAGAATAATGAACATTTAGGAGTCCAGAAATAAGTGTCCAAGTCTGTGGGCTTTTAATACTATAAATCGAGTTTTTATACCCCTGGTGGGAACAGTACAGATAGCCCATTGAGTAGCTTTGTGCTTGACTATAAAACAAACAAACAATTTTCCAACTCAAATAATAACCCCCTAGTGGCACAGCGGCAAGTCTAGAAACCGGGTTTCGGTACCCGTGGTGGGCACACTACAGATAGCCCAATGTGTAGTTTTGTTCTTAATTACAAAACAAACAAACAAGATAATGTCTAAGATATTCATCTTTAGTGAGAAACCACAGTATCTCGTGAGACTGAAGAGGACGCAAGAATGTGTCGAAACTAGTTTTTGTAATATGAGACTTCTGACAGTTTGTTCCGTTTACTGTAGTTTTTCACTAATTGCGATACAAGATAGTGTTCTTTTATCATCATTAATATTCGTCGTTATAGTATTTTTCTTATTAATCCATAGCAAAACTACGGTTTTGCAGACTTTTTTATTTGGTAAAAATATTCATGTTTTTCCTAGATAGCGCGTTTTTATCATTCTAAACTACAAATAGTAGCTTTAAATACAGTAAAGGAACAAAATACACACGGTATTTAAATAATGCATGCGACTTAAAACATGGTTATCACATTTGTTGGAGCATTTTACAATAATTTTAATCAATAAAACTATATTAAATTAACACTATGGTGTTAGCAATATTCATGTATTCTCCCAACTCTCCGGTTTTGTATACCAAGTTTTCTTCATGTAGTTCCATCAGATCTCTGGATGTGTGTGTCAAGCTTTGTTCATGTTATCCAAGCAACTCTTCGTTTGTATATACCAAGATTTCTTCATGTAGTTCCATCAGATCTCTGGATGTGTGTGTCAAGCTTTGTTCATGTAGTCCCACTAAATCTCTGAATGTGTGCGTCAAGCTTTGTTCATGTAGTCCCACCAAGTGGCTGGGTGTGTGTGTGTGTGTGTGTGTGCGTGTGTATGTGCGTGTTATGTTCATGTAATCCCTCAAAATATATGGATGTGTCTGTCAGGTTTTATTAAGTAATCCTTCAGAATCTCTGTACGTGTGTCAAGCTTTGTTCATGTAGTCCCGCCAAATCTCTGGATGTGTGTATGTCAAGTTTTGTTCTTGTAGTCTCACAAAATCTCTGGTGAGGCGATCACCACTTTATAACTAATCGAAATGTGTCATACGTCTCTTCATAGCTAAAACTTTTGTAATTATCCTAATTACATATCTCAACCAAGCCTTATATACGTAATTGTACTGAATCTTGAACTTGTTAAAAGATAAACCAGTAAATACTGTTAAATTTGATGTAGTTAGCACCTGATCACTCAAAATATAAATCTAATCGTAATTCAGATAAATCCAAAAAGTTGGCTGCTATAACGAACTAAGATCTGTATA
>NW_013667118.1:49886-52615 GCF_000517525.1 Limulus polyphemus
AACTAACGTAATACTGTATATATATATATATATATATATATATATATTTTTCTTTTTATCACTGATTGTCATGATAACCAAAATCTGATGTTTTTCATATCAACCAGCCTTCCCTTGTGAATTAGTTTACGCACATTCGATCTTGTGCTTACAGACCACCACAAATACAGAATTACAGAAAAATCAATTTTTTGTGTACTTCCACATGTACGATACCTCAATAATTATGGAATCCAAATATATATACGTGTGTGTGTGTGTCGTCCACTGCTCAAAATTGAGAAGGTGAAGGATGGTTGCTATATATTTTGGATATAAACTCTAGTCTAAATATCTATTTCGTGTTGGTTTTTACTAAGGCTTGGTACAGCTGGTAAACCATTTGGCCCATAATGAAAAAATATACCACTGTCGTTGAAATGTGAGGAGAACATTTTTCTATTAATTGAAAATTGAAAAAGATCTGCCCCATCATCCACCGTGTACATTATGCCTATATCTAAGTGTACGACCCCTAGACGAACCTGATCTCATTATACGCTAGTTATATGTACCATTCTCTGACAAGCCTTGGTATCAGATCAACAAATTCGCAACCATGATATGCTACCACTCTGATGACTAGATGTACCATAAGATGTACGCAAGATGTGCTATAACTTTAATAAGATATGCTAAAACTCTGACGACAAGATGTACTAAAGCTCTGACGACATACTACACATCGAATCATCCTACTCAAAATGCCAATACATAATACATTTAGAATTAAGGTTAGCAATAAATGTCGGTAAGGAAAGCAGCAATTTCGATTCCAGATTAACCACAGAAGAGACTGATACAAATGTCGTTAGCAAGTGGTGAAGAACGAATGTGACATATTAGTTATGTTAGTAATGGTGAATTTGTAATACTTGACATGAAAAATCTATTCCAAATCTTAATTATTTTATATTTTATGTTATACGACCCTGGGTTATTGGTAAGAGAGTAGTTCAATTATATTATAATTCCAAGCATCATAATAACCGATATCTTTGAGTCCGCTTTAATATGTAATGAAAACCTTACTTATATTTCACTGTTACAAACTCATTGAACTGTATCCTTTATTTGGTTCCTAATTCTAAACATCATTAAGCGTAATTTTTTTTTATAAAGTTTGGACATTGAAATTGATAGTAATTTAACAATTCTTTAGCCCATTATCGCCCATTTCAATATCTTCTTTTCTGAGATACTGCCTTGTGTTTCGATAACACAGCCTACTTGAAAAGTGACGGGGAAAATTCGATAGCTGTAACACGAGGTCCACTTTTATATGTGAGGTTCTGAGAGCTGTGAAAGAGTCAACAATAGCTGCTTGTTTTAATGAACTGACATTCTATTCCTCTTGCATCTATACCTATACACAGACGATACAAAATTCATTATCACATGTTAACGTATACTAACAAAGAACTGTGTGTGTGTTGAATGAAAGTACTGGTGCTGATTTACAGCATATGTTTTTCACATCCATATTATAGAAAAACTATCGTGCATAAATTGTTGGAATTCTTCGAGATCCACTTCAAGCCAAAATGTAACGCAAATGCAGGCCACAATAAGTTAAAACAAGTCTGACTCAACTAGAAATAAGGAGACTGAACACAATATTTTCCATGTAGAGAAAAAAATTATTAAAGTAAGCAAAGGATACCGGCACTAGATCTCCAACTCAGAACAGAAACTGAATAATGACAAAACGATGATTTCTTTCCACGTCAGCTGATTCTCTGTATATAGTTTCTGGATTAAGAAACAAGCTCGTTTACACGAAATAAAAACAAATGTCTGATCAAGAACTAGAAGTTGTTTAGGACTACAATCTTCACGTGTATGCTCGATCAAAACTTCCCAGAATTCCATATTCTCCACGTAATCCAAATGTTTCCATTAATAGAAGAAACCAAGGTTCCAGCATTTCTAAATCCCCGCATAAACAACACGTCAAATGGTGCCTAAAACCTATCAAATATGCCGTTCTGACCACGTACGACTTCCTAGAAGTAGGACAAACCCAGCTCAAGGTTGGGCATATTCTGCTCATATATAAAACTTGTAACCAAATACAGAAACATGTACTAAAATGCTTAAGCCTGTACTAACTTAGTTAATCGGACATAACCTATGTGGGTTGCGAACTCGGACTGTGAATCCGACGATTCGTGGTTCACGATCCGTTGCCTTAAAAAAATGCGCGACACACTTTAAAAGGTATGGTCAAATCCCTCGATTTGTTTGGAAAAAACAGCTCAAGAACTGCTGGTGAAGTGATTAACTACATTCCCTGTAGTGTAGCCATGCACGAAAAGTTTGGAAATAAACAAACCGCAACTTGATATTCACGATGTTAGATTAACACGTAGGTTAAAGAAGTCTTGATAGAAATGAGAAAAAAAACCTATAACCCAAACGCTTTCGAAAGGTGGACTTTTCTTCTTCATATATCGTTATTTATAAAATATTGTGGTTGTGATACTTGCATTTACACTTATATTTTGTGCATCTAATGACTCGCTATATGTATGCATGCCGACCTGTCACACGAGAATAACTTTACCCAAGTTATCAGTCGAATATTTACTATCGTACGGAGAATTGGTTTGGTTTGTTTTGAATTTCGCGCAAAGTTACACGAGGACTATCTCCACTAGCCGTTCCTAATTTACCAATGTAAGACTAGA
>NW_013667118.1:53615-60564 GCF_000517525.1 Limulus polyphemus
AAACTTTATCTCATAGCTCCGTCATCTCTTGACCGATTTGAGATCTAATTACAGCCGCGGCCATTAAGGATTCCATCTTGTTTCCAAAGGAGTTGGGCATCTAAGCAATCTAGTCCTAGAAAGTGAAATCCTTATATTCATAATAAAATGTGTTAAATTCTTTTATGCAAAATTTAATGTCATAAATCCGTTCTTTGCAGGTAATTTAAGTGTAAATTATGCCAAGATATTTCGTTATTTATTAAACAGCTTGCACTTCAACAAAATATAAATTACAGCTGTAAATGCAAATGTATCTGATGTTTATTAATATTGCGCATTTTTCTAAGATATACATAATCTTGGTAAACAACATAAAACTGTTTGTGTACTGAAATACTCGCTAAGAGCAATCTAAACTGTTATATTGGAACGTAAAAGCATCTCAAAAATATATTTTTTAAAATTTGAGTAACCGACATCAGATTGATGTAGTTCCAAAATCTCAAACACTCAAGTTACACGTACATCCTCTAGCAGATAGCGAATAATCTAAGTGTTAGCATTATTATGTGTCAACAACAAGGCGTAGGAACGAAGCAGTTTAGACTCCTCTATGAACGAGTTATTCACTCTACTTCAGTCATCCGTTTTGTCGCGGGTTCGAATCCCCGTCCCACCAAACATGCTCGCCCATTCAGCCGTGGGGGCGTTATAATGTGGTGGTCAATCCGACTATTCGTTGGTAAAAGAGTAGCCCAAGAGTTGACGGTGGGTGGTGATGACTAGCTGCCTTCCCTCTAGTCTTTCATTCTTAAAATTAGGGACGGCTAGTGCAGATAGCCCTCGTGTAGCTTTGCGCGAAATTCAAAAACAAACAAAAAGACCAGATTGCGAGTCGAGTGCCCTAACACCTGGCCATGCCGGGCCACTCAGACATCCGTACCGATAAAAAAAGAGGCATCCACATAGTAGCTCAAAATCAGAGGTTTAAGTCAAATACCACATTGCTCCTCTCCGAGGAGAACTCTAAGTGTTTGTTACTGTTACAAAAAATTAATTAGCGCACGTGAAATAACGTAAACTTTTCTTGTATATAAAGGTAGGTGTAACTAGTTTGAATGAATTAACTTTAAATAATAGGTTGAACAACCGCCAAGTATTTTTATATTTTTATTTAAAGAAGAATGACGTTTCGAGCTAGCGCTCTTCATCAGATCGTACAGCTTACAAGCACATCATCATTTTTCTTATATTTTAATTTTGAATGAATTAACTTACCAACATATATAAATCCCATTAGAACTACATTAATGTGAATAAGCCATGTGACAGATGATTTGGCTTGTATCTTAATTTGGACAAACCTTGTAGAATAACAATATATAATATTAGCTTTAAAATAAATTAACAGAGGAAAAAAAACGCCCATCATTTCCCTTGTTTCAACTTCATTAAACATTTGTAACAAGTTGAAAAAGAGAGAATTTCATTTTCATGTTACTGCTTGCGGCAGAACGTTGCTACATTGATGAACTGCTCCTCAGCTGAATCGAAATCCCTAAATTTTCTGTAATGAGTATGATTATTATTATTATTACTATCAATATTGAGAAACAAATAAATGAACTTTAACTAAAACTTGTAGTGTGGACCTGTTGTGAAGGCCCGTTTCCCATTTCCTCTTTGTTCTCAATTGTTTTATCCAAGATGCGAATGCCCATTTCATGTTTGCTCTCAACTGGCTTAACCAAGATGTGAATGGCCATTTCCTATTTGCTCTCAACTGGTTTATCCAAAATGCGAATGCCCATTTCCTGTTTGTTCTCAATTGGTTTATCTAATATGCGAATGCCAATTTCCAGTTTGCTCTCAACTGGTTCATCCAAGATACAAATGACTATTGGAAGTTAGCTGTCAAGCGGCCCACAAATCTTTATTTCAAAAGGTAAGTGACCATCAATTTATTGCAATACGGATGACTTTAAATTAACGGAGTCTCTAGAAACCCGGCATTTAGGTAACCATTCTAAAAGTAGACGGGTAAGCATGCCTCTTCCAAATAAAGTAATCCTAATACTGAAAACTTCAGATGCAATATTTCATCACAATATCTTCCTTTTTTAACAGAAAACTGCTCACAAACAGACACACACACATATATAAACACTTTTCTTTATACCGTCCATATTTCTATATAACTGAGAAAAAG
Organism: Limulus polyphemus; assembly: GCF_000517525.1. NCBI lineage: Eukaryota > Metazoa > Arthropoda > Merostomata > Xiphosura > Limulidae > Limulus > Limulus polyphemus. The sequence goes on from NW_013667118.1 coordinate 55,807, forward strand.
CTGCAAGATTTTTTTTGTAATAAAGCACACAAGGAATAATTGACCGAGCTAAAAAGAAAGTAATACGTTTCGTTTCTTAAGGCTGAAGTTAAAATACTTTTTTGTCATTTTTCATCCTTATTATATGTAACGCCTGGCGACAGATCTTTATATTTCTGCTGTGATATTAGAAGAGCTCTTTAACCTGATCAATATATTTCATCCATTCGCATTTCCATTGAATAAGGTGGACAGATCTGCAGTTCCTGTTAGATGAAGAAAAATTTCTAATATTACGTATAGGTTTTGATCTAACTATGGACACTTTATAACCTCAAACTATACAAATAATTTATCGTTAATCGCTTGTAACTTCTTCGGTTTAAAACAGAAGCGCAGAGTCACTTCATGCAAAACTACGTGGTTACCGTAGTTACTATTCAAAACTACGTGGTTACCGTAGTTACCATTCAAGTTACCGATAATGTCTTCTAACTTAATTCATTATTTCGAGAAGTTTTACGTTGAACTTGTAACAGATTAAACCTACAAGTTGGTACATTCACAACACAATTTAACTAAGTTCTCAGATCAGATCAAATTTTCTACATAACACTGGTTTATTACTTATTTTATTAAAACACGTAGGCATTAACGACATGTTTGATATCATTCACTGTCTAACAGGAAAGAACTTCTAACATATACGTAGCAGGAGTTCGCAACATGTAAAATAATATATATATATATATATGGGCGAGAATGTATATCTTGGTCAGAAGTTTCTAGAGAAATAACACCACATTCGCAGTTTATAGTTACCAGTGCATATACAAATATATCTATATTTGTAGTTCCTGATAAAATGGTCTGGTGGGTAAAGCGTTCGACTCTCAATCTGCGGGTCGCGGCTCCAATCCCTTCATGCTCGCTCCTTCTGTCCTGGAGACATTATAAGGTGATGGTCAATCCTACTTCTCGTTGGTAAAAAGTAGCCCAAGACTTGGCGGTGGGTGGTGTTGACTAGCTTTTTTCTCCCTAGGCTATTAGTTCAAAATTAGGAACGACTAGCGCAGATAGCTCTTGAGTAGCTTTGCGCGAAATTCAACAAACAAAAAATTTTAAAAGTATAACGTTGCGTTCAGAGATCGGTCTTTGTCGTCAGTTTACAAACAAATGTATCCTGCTCAGTATTCAGTCCTTTCGACCATTCTTACGATTTTGCATATATCCTACATATCAACATAGGTTTAATGTTATAGAGTCAGTTAAGAAATGAAAAATAATTAGATTCAGATATTAGAAAGAACACACCAATAATCCCTACATGAACATACAAAGTGACATCCGTCACAAATAACCGCGATAATCGCTACTTTCATTGTACAACATCATGGGTACTTTTTACCGAACAATAGGAGTATTTAAAAATCGTTAATACCAAGCTGAATAAATGTCATAAGATTAAATAAACGTATACTGGCTTAAAAAAGTTATTACAGACTAGTAAAAAAACATTATTACTAAGCTTACCAGCACTTCACAGAAATGTTGTTCCAGGTCTCATGTTGCCCTTGGAACTACTTCCTTCATAGTTGATCGTGATTAGTCTGACAGCCATGGTTACACAAAATTGGCCTAGCACCGCAATTTATATTATAATAATGTATGGTCAATCTTATACCACGTAACTTGATAAATTTATTTTACAGAACCTCCATTGCACATAAACATCAGCTTCAAAGACCAAGTAAAAACAAACCAAACGAACAAATGTCCACTGGTGAAATGCAACAGGGAATGGGGGGGCTCGGTAGGTATGTAGACAGATTGAATTGTTTATATTTCTCATGAAAACAATCAGTGGTTTGGAGTGTAGCATACAATTCGTGAACTTGTAACTTATCGGCTCCATATCCTTGCTTATTTATCTTAAATATACCAGAAGATATGCTCAACTTAACTGCTATGTCTTTTTTGGGGTCAAAGGGATCTTTTTCGTTACCATTCCTTTACACTTTGTAGATAATAGCATTGATCCGGTTTGGATTGTGGTGCGGTTTTAACCCATTGCTATGCGAATGTTAATGCTTCTTCAAAACGTTGTTTCCTTTAAGCCCGCATTTTTTAACAATCTTACTTTATGAATGTTTCTCTTGAAAAAGCTTTTAGTGACCTTCTAGCCAAACATCGTCCGTAGAGGAATGGTCGGGAATTTGCAGTGAACCATGTTGCCTGTGGAGCCACAGCTCACATGTGTTGCGACACGCCATTGTATTATCATAATAAGTCGCTCAAATAAAGTGCGATTAACTTCTGTGCAACTTCATATTTGTTTTCTTTACTTACTGAATTAATCTATGTTTGTTTTCATTGAAGTAGTGATAACATTGCAATAACTGAATGGTATAAATTTATTTTTATCCGTCTTTAAATTTTTGCCAACTTCTTACACAAAGTACGCAATTTTCTTAAAAAAGATTATGACTGACATTTAATTTAAAGTCCTGGAATCAAATATATTTGATTAAAAATATACTTAGTATTAAATTTTAGTATTGTCTGGACGTCTGAAATATTAGACACTACGCTGTATGTTATTCTGCTATGTAATAATGAATTTAATAACCACGGTTTCTACACTGTACTAAAACTACAACAGAGTCTAGGTATAATTTGAATGGACATTCTGACTTTTATATAGAAAAATTAGAGTAGTAATAGTTTATTTTTTTTAAAAGACTGTCAAGTATTTTACTTTAAAAACCCACTTTCGCTGTAGAAACCAGTCGAACAACTAGCAGTTGGAAATGGAAATTAATTTAATACCCCTTACTTTAAATTTACTTTGAAATAAAAAAGAACATTTTGTTATCATTCTACCTCTTAGACTAAACTGACATTCTTCAGGGTCCTCTATTGTAGTTCATCAAACATTGCACTCACCCAGGTTTTCGTCATCAGATTTGGAGGCACGTTTTACTTTCAGCTTTTCTAAAGAATTTTCTGTTGGTTAGACTGTACATTCTTACTCTTAGAAAAATTGTTATTCGACATGTGTAGACAACTTTTAGAATGGCAATTTTTATTGTACTTCTTTTTCAAATACAAATAAATTCATGTGAACTTTCAGCCGACTTATACGAGTATTCGCACTAAAATTAATTTATCAATAATAATTATATTAGAATCTTTGGATAAAGAACTAGCATATCGGACTCTGAAATGTGATCATTCGGAAGTAGATTGTTAAAATTAAAATTCAACACACAGTACACCAAGTGTTCAAAACTTACGACATGATCCAAGTGGGGGGTGTATTAAATTAACCATGCATCACTTAAAATGTAATAGGAATACATGAGATTGTGATGTAACATTTTGATTAATATATATAGTCAAGAAATATATTATTTTGACCGTTTTTTTGGTGTTGTTTTTTTTTTGCTGTTGTTTTGATTTTTAACTTTTAGTGTGATTCTCAACCTTGTATAAATTATGAGTGCTCTGTTGTCATCAACAGCTCCATGAATTTAATAGACCATTGTTCTGGCTTAGAGCTAAACACAATATTAGAAAATAGAAGGATTAAGCGTTCATATTGTCCTACGTTAGGATCTTTACCTCCTACGTATTTTTTGTCGTCTGGCTGACACATACAACACAACTGTATGGTTAATTTCTAAACTTCACAAAAATGTTTTACAGACATCAAACCAACAATGTGAAGTATTATATTACAATTAATTTTATGAACAAAAAATATACAACCCAAAAATCATTTATAAATTACAGTGTCATACGTTGTTGTTCCAACAACAGCCAAAAGTCTTACAAATAAAATATTACATAAATTCCAGCATTTAATAAAATCATAAAAATAATAGCTTCAGGAAGCCTCTTTTGATGATATCATCGATACAGTCAGCTTTTGTGTTTTTGTCAGAAAGACTTTCCTATGTTTCTTTATGCTATCCTTTAATTTTGCATAGAACTAGAGAATTTTGGTTATATTTCCACATTAACGGAATTGACGGTTCCCCTAACCATTGTATTCAGCGATAAGTAAGTCGTTTACGGTTTAGCCTAACTGATTAATTCCCTATAACTTGTATACTATAACTATAAGTGGCCTGTGATTTCAAACTGTACATGAGAAAATTAATATGTACTCACAGTAGGTCTCCTTCGCAAGTGTCGCAACCACGTCACTTTTCAACTTGCTAGGTTTCTTCCCCATTGACAAAATCCGTTTTGCTGGCTGACAGTATTTGGTTCCTTATCCACAAAAAAGCATATCGACAACACAAGCTTCCCCGCAACTCGCCTTCTTGCGTCTAAGTCGAGAAACATTATCCTGCTCCCGAAGGTTTGTAGATTTAGCTGCCATCTTTAGGCGAATTGTATAAGCTCTTATTATTTACACAATATGAGAAGAGTTCAAGCGTTTGAATTTAAACTCTTCTCGACATTACACCGGGTTTTGTGCAGAATTATACATGGACTTTTCTGTACGTTAAAATACTTTTATTTGGCAGCTTTCGGCCCTTTTACCGGAGTCTTCATCGGGTACATTGTTGCCCGATGAAGGGAGATTCTTTGGGACAAAAAGTCTTCTACGACAGTTCTCTTTCTTCTTTGATGTTAAAAATACATATTTTTTTCATCACAGTGGAAAGACTTGTGCGTTTAGCCGTCTTCCAGGCAACACAATGCCACCTGGGTCCCAATTCATATGTAAGTCCTGCAACCCGACACTTGTTTCGGTACCTATTCATC
>NW_013667118.1:60585-63562 GCF_000517525.1 Limulus polyphemus
CCCATTGTGTACCTTTGTGCTTAATCACAAACAAACAAACAATACTATTCCTCTTAAACCTATTAGTTCTCTTCCCAAAAATCAATTTCCCTGCAATATTCATGTGACATTCAGCTGCATTACTAGTAATGTGTTATACTAGTTGTGGTTGTTTTTGTACCGAACTACTTATACATGGCATTACCTTTATCATTAAGTTGTGTGGAATGTATCTGCTACACTTCAAAAACATTCCTGACAGTGTTGACATGTATACATATGATAAGGCCATTTTTTAAAGTCTCTTAGGAAATTTTAATAGATGGATTTGATTGTCGGACGTGATAGTTTATTGTTCCATGGACTACTGCTGTAAGGTGTTTACTACGTGGTTGGAAGACAATTTTTGCCATTTTGAGCGTTATATTTCGCCAAATTGTAAATTGCATTTTTATAACAGGGTACGACATGATTGTCACACCCCAGTTTTTGTACTAAGATCCATAAGGTACCTTTGAATGATTCGTGTATAAGCACTTGAATCACCATTCCTGATTAGTGCGTGTATAAACACTTGAATCACCATTCTCGATTAGTGCGTGTATAAACACTTGAATCACCATTCTCGATTAGTGCGTGTATAAACACTTGAATCACCATTCTCGATTAGTGCGTGTATAAACACTTGAATCATCATTCCCGATTAGTGTCAGATACCAAACACCATGCATCTCGAAACTTCTAAACCCTTCGATTATTCTGTCGGCTTCCATTGCTGTTGAGGAAGCTTACCAGTTTTGTAGCAAAAGTTAGAAGGAATTTCTTTTTTTCCATTTCTGCCATATTACAAATAGAGTAGAAAAGTTTCTTTTTGTCCAGTTATAGTTGCCACACCAGAAGCAGCAGTGTAATTGTCCAGTTATAGTTGCCACACCAGAAGCAGCAGTGTAATTGTCCAGTTATAGTTGCCACACCAGAAGCAGCAGTAGTAATTGTCCAGTTATAGTTGCCACACCAGAATCAGCAGTGTAATTGTCCAGTTATAGTTGCCACACCAGAATCAGCAGTGTAATTGTATTCTTAACTTCTTTTGCACCACCTATAATCTGCAACCACAGTTACAGATGGATTTTTTCACATTTTACATATCTTCTCTGGATAGCCAGTTCTACATCCCCTTATCTATCCATGATCATTTGTTTTCAAGTGTGTTCCCATACAGATCCAAACATATCTTCTCTGGATAGCCAGTTCTGCATCCCCTTGTCTAGCCATGATCATTTGTTTTCAAGTGTGTTCCCATACAGATCCAAACATATCTTCTCTGGATAGCCAGTTCTACATCCCCTTGTCTAGCCATGATCATTTGTTTCCTTGTGTGTTACCATACATATCCAAATATATCTTCTCTGGATAGTCAGTTCTGCATCCTCTTGTCTTGCCATGATCATTTGTTTTCAAGTGTGTTCCCATACAGCTCCAAACATATCTTCTCTGGATAACCAGTTCTACATCCCCTTGTCTTGCCATGATCATTTGTTTTCAAGTGTGTTCCCATACAGCTCTAAACATATCTTCTCTGGATAGCCAGTTCTACACCCCCTTGTCTAACCATGATCATTTGTTACCATGTGTGTTACCATACAGATCCAGACATATCTTCTCTGGATAGCCAGTTCTACATCCCCATGTCTAGCCATGATCATTTGTTTCCATGTGTGTTACCATACAGATCCAAACATATCTTCTCTGGATAGCCAGTTCTACATCCCCATGTCTAGCCATGATCATTTGTTTCCATGTGTGCTACCATACAGATCCAAACATATTTAATTTTTCTCAAGTAAGTACGTAATGCCATAGCTGGTATACCCATAACTGACAAAGTAAGTACATGATGTCATAGCTGGAATACCCATAACTGACAAAGTAAGTACATGATGCCATAGCTGGTATACCCATAACTGACAAAGCTTCATCTATTTGAGAATGGCCGCAGACAATTCTCATAAATTCTCAAACTTCAATTCAATTCAATTTTTGTCACACTACAGAGAATACAAAACATTAAATCTAATATATCAAAAGGAGACACACAAAAAAGAAAAAAAGAGAATGCTTATACCTACTAAGACATTATCTTATAAATATTTGATATTGGGTATTTATGAAATAACTAATACATAGAATCCCGTTAGTTGGAACCCACAATTAATCTCATAAATCGTTTTTGAAGAAGTAGCAAAGGATTTATATTCCAAGGATCCTCCTCACCAAGTATTTGCATCTATTAAATGTGGATAAATGAAGCTATAATATAAAGCTAACAAACATTTATTATTAACTAATTCTTTTTACTTTGTTTATTATGCCTAAATATCTTGCAGCTATTTTTCCTAATAGTTCTTATGTGGTCAGACAAATTTAATTAATTGTCGATTATAATACCCTAAAACTTTCCTGTTGAACATATTTCAAACAACACTCAGTTCATATATATATATTTCCTTATTATTAGTATTTGTATTGTGAAAAACTATAAATTTAGTCTTTATTTACAAACAAATCACTTTGACATAGCCAATAATTTAGTCTATCTAATGACAAATTAACCATTTCAACAAAAACTCCTAAATTCTTATTATAAGCAAAAATTGTAGTATCATATGCAAATAAAATCTGCTTTATATCAACTAAAGTCCGGTATATCATTCAAATATAATAAAAAACAGTGGTCCCAGAACAGAACACTTCTTGCACATATCAATTCTTCAGAATATTTGTAATCGATATGAACTATTGAGATTCCATTTTTGAAATAACTCTCTAACCAATTATACATCTTATCTATTATTCCCATAGTGTATACTTTTTTAACAATAACTTATAACTTACACAATCAGATAAGTTTAGAAACACTATTATGACAGATTCCCTTTTCTTCGGGCCCAGCATGGCCAGGTGGTTAGGGCACTCGACTCGCAATCTGAGGGTCGCG
>NW_013667118.1:64354-88593 GCF_000517525.1 Limulus polyphemus
AGTTATTGGTTTATAATTACTTTTGTCTTTTGGAAAGAATCTGTAAATATTTATTTTTCAATACTTAAACATGTATTGCATTGAAATAACAATAGACTCAATATTTTTTATAGCTACTAGAGAAATATTGTCCAGTACAACTGCTTTAATATTTTTTTTTTTTACAATATCGATTACTTTACTAGTGGTTGTTGGTTCTGCAAACATTTTTGTCATTATCTTTTGAATTATCAAACTTATCTTTATTATCCCTGTGATTAATTTGTTTCAACAATTAGTCTGGTCCATTAATAAACACAAACAACATTACATGCATTTGTTTACTTGATGAATTTGTTACTGTAAGACAATTCACAATTATCTCACTAATAATCTCATTTTTTGATGATTTATTCAATAATAAATTAATAATACAATTTCATTTAAGTTTTTCGTCACTAGTTGAGTGTAAGGTACCATCATATTGACGTTTCTTGATATTTCTAATATAAGCTGATAATTCCTATTATCATTGTTACCACATGATTTGGCTTTAAAATATAACTTACAATAAAGTTACACCATCAGATAGTGCTGAAATCAATGCGGTATCATTTTTAATCACTTTTTATCTGTAACACCAATAGGCTTACTTAACTCCATATCACTGTTGCTATTTGCTGATTGTTCACTTTCTTTTTCATATCGACATTTATTATAGCCCCAGTTTGATGTATTTACATTAGAAAACTTGCCCAAACTTTGTCCCATAAAACTGTTCCATCATTTATATCACGAAAAACTTTGTGGTGAAGGAGAAGGGGGGGGGGGTGACTGGTAACGACAAAGTCACTTGCAGTTATCAAAGTCAAGAGTAAAAAGGCTAAAAAGGTCTTCTTTCTTTTCACTTGTGATTCTTATATGACACATTTTCCAAATACCTTTGTGGAGTGATAATACGATGATCAGCCAATTGATGAAATAATCAATACAGACGAATTGATTCTATTTTCTTAAAGCCATTGTAAGCCATAATTATTTGAAAAGCTGGAAAAGATGGCAATGACTTGTCGCGGAAATTATTCTTATGTGATATTTTCACATTCTTACAGTTTTGAAGTGAGATTTTAATGTTTTGGTACACTTGAAATAAGAAATATCTTATCACAGCTGGAAATAAATACGTGATAGTATATGAATTAATAACAAGTAAATATATGTTTTCAAAAGACATCACACTGTGTCTTTAATAAAAGAATGTTTTGTTTTTAAAAATTTAGCTTATCTTGAAGAGAAAGGATCCACATTACATTATTTTTGTTAATCTAGTTTTTTTTGTTCTATCAGTTTTGCGTTTCCTTCGAGATAAAATTTTATTTATTTCTTTATTGTTTCGACCAAAGGCAGGGCTCAACTCGCTAACCTAACAAGGATAAACTAACTTGCTGACTGTTGTGATCTTAAGCGGTCAAGTTCATGAAATAGATGATGTTGTAACAGATCCGCTTGACAACAGCAACAAACCAGTAACCTAACAACCTAGTGTTCAGGTCATATTCACGAGTCAAGTGGCCGTCGGTCGGTTGACATCATGTAAAGTTTATAAACACTTTTCCAAACTCCAGAATAGAGATTACACCGTTCATATTTTCGGCTTTTTTTTATGGATATGTAACAGAAATTAACTCAAGACGTTTCATATCAGATAAAATGTCGTGTATTTATTTTAGTTTTATACCCCCAAGAACTGAATATACAAATATTGATGGCACGTAGTGTGTTCATATTGATGGCACGTAGTGTGTTCCTCTATACGAATTTCAAATATCCGCTGCCTAAAAACTATCCTAGCCTAAGAACTAGATGGAACAAGATACTGTTGAGCTTTTTTAGCTTGAAATTCTGAGAATAATTACAATTTTACAAAAGTACACATATTATCACAAAGGAACGATTTATGAGAACAGCAGATCCAACAGGGAGACTATACAGTGTATGTAAAGTATATAATAACAAAACATATTAAAAAGTAACAGTATGTAGGTTTGTTATCACGTGTGTTTCAAGAGCTAATAGAAGTGTAAAGTATGCAGTTAGGGGAGGAGTGAGGGGATACTGACTTAATTACGGTTTAGCTTATTCAGATATTTTTGGAGTCACAGATCTGGCCTATATGGAATGTTCCCTAAACGGGTGAACAAACCAACCAATTAGTTCTTTTAATAATTTATGTTGTTGTTTTCGTTTTTAATTTCATCAAATTCAAGACCAGACCATGGTCTGCAAAAATCTTTTTATTAGCATTTGCTTATCACATATGAAAATATAAGTAATAAGGCCGAGTATAATATTTTGATAGCTGTATAACTGATTCCGTTGTCAATACATTCAAAGCGTTGAAGTAATACTATAACTGAGTAAAACCTTACACCAAGTAACCTCTACCACAGACCTCCTGTAATAAAATACTTGCCAGTGGAGTTTTCACGAGCCAAGTAATTGCGACATCTATTGGTTTTTATACGCATTACTTTCAGAAGAAAAATCAATTTTTTTGTAAGGTTTTTAAAAACGTGTGCAAACAAACAATTTGTGTTTCTGCTAGTTATGTGAAGGTTGGGAGTCATACAAGTGTAGAAACATAGGGTGGTTTATTTGTGCTATGATCTTATTTTAACAACCGCCTTTTATGTCGAAATATTAAATGTAACTGCCTTCTCAGAACTGGCTGCAGACAGCGAAATTCAGTAAAAATTGAAACTTTGTGAATCAAAACAATCAACTTCTAGCCTAACGACAACCTAGTTTGACACTTGTGGTTGGATCATGCCCGTTAGATGGGATATCCGCAACTCTTTTGGGTATTATCACCGCAGACATTTTTCATTATGAGTTAATGAATAATAGCAAGAACTAGCAATGGTTATTTTTTTCATTTTTGTTTTTGAAGATAAAATTTTACCTTTATGAAATAGTAAGGAAATTTCACAGAATCTTCGGAAAACATAATTTTAAATATTAAATGTTGTATACTCAGTTTGTCCCTTTATGAATGATCACACTATTGAATTATACTTTCATTATTAGAGAAAGTCTTAATTTTCATAAAAGCAAAATTAGCAGAATAAAAGAAAATAGTCTAATAAAAGGGAACTGAACAATATCCAACTATATATATATATGTATTAACAATATCATATCTATTGGAAACATCCAACTATATATATATATGTATTAACAATATCACATCTATTGGAAACATCCAACTATATATATATATGTATTAACTATTTTATATTCGGTGAAACTATGAATTCTATAGTTTAAATATGCAGCGAAAAGTAATTAAAGAACTTGGACTGTTTATATCAAATTAATATTTGAAGTGTTTTCAAATCAACAATAAGATTGGAGGATTTCTTCAAATCCAAAGACGTTATTACAGTCTTGAAATTTTCCAGAGTAATATACAAGTGTACTTGCCCTGTCTGCAAGCTAAATACATAGGCTTAACCGCCAGATTTTTTCCCTTTGGACCAGGGAGCAATCAAATAGAAAATCCGACCCCATTTCGTGATTTCCTAGATTGTAAATAACTGGGATTAACTTGTATGTTCTAGAGTATTGAGAGATTGTAAGGAATTAGGATTAACTTGTATGTTTTAGAGTATTGTAAATTGTAAGGAAATAAGATTAACATGTATGTTCCAGGGTATTGCTAGATTGTGAGGAACTTGGATTAACTTGTATGTTCCAGTGACTTCTAAATAACATTATTCTGGGTGATGGAAAAGTGATAACGCTGATAATCAAGGGCAGTTTTTTGTCATCAAAAAATACCTACACTAAACTAGCCTGCATATGCAACACGCTTACTTTTTAGTTGTACATTTGTTTTGTAATAAATTGAAATGTGGATTACTTTGTTTGTTTTTTGTGTTTCAGCACAAAACTACGAAATGGGCTATCTGAACTCTACCCACCAAGGCGAAACGAACCGAGAATTCTAGCTTTATCAATCCATTAATTTACCGCTGACTCAGTGTGGGACAATTACTTTAAACAGGATAATTTTGTTTTGATATTCCCATTAAGCGGTTTCACATTACATGATGGAGATATCCAGGAAACCTTGAATCATTTCCAAAAATTAGAGAACTTCAAACGTATACTAGAAATTACAATTCCCAGAGTAGATTTAGGTGAACTAAAATTCCAGGAGCATTTGTAGTATTGTGTGACTTTTTAACTATCTAAACCTCACAGACGTAAGACTAAGATACAATAAGACTATATTAGGCCTATTATATCACGTATGAAACTTTAGCAGGAAGACCATTTAATTAGGCAGCAGCCTTATACACAGCATCGTATATACAGAGGAAGAGGGCCCGGCATGGCCAGGGGGTTAGGGTGCTCGACTCGCAATCGGAGGATCGTGGGTTCGAATCCCCGTCACACCAAACATGCTCACCCTTTCAACCGCAGAGGCGTTATAATGTGACAATCAATCCCACTGTTTGTTGGTAGCCCAAGAGTTGGCGGTGGGTGGTGATGACTAGCTGCCTTTCCTCTAGTTTTACACTGCTAAATTAGGGACGGCTAGCACAGATAGCTCTCGTGTAGCTTTGCGCGAAATTAAAAAAAACAACAAAAAACAAAGTAAGAAGTTACAAGATGCTAAGAATATCAGTTGGAATAAACAAATTTGCTTTATTCTACAGCATTTTCAACTCGGTATTCTGGAAGAGTTATTGAGTTAGTCATTCATGATGTCAGAAAGAGAGGTTGGTTCAATAAGTCTTGATACAAAATGATAAAAACCCTATAACCCGAGCACATTCGAGAGATGAACCTTTCTTCTTCAGGGGCAAACTGGGAATGAGTTAGTCATTTTCATTAATGAACTTCGCAAAAAATACTCGAGAGCTATCTGTGTCAGCCATCTCTAACTTAAAAGTGGTAGAATAGAAGGAAGTCAGTTAGTATAATTGAATAACGCCCCCACGACTTAGAGGACGAGCATTTTCGGTGATATGATTCGAACCTGAGACCCGCAGGTTGCAAATCGAGTGCCCTAATCACCAGACCATGTCAGGCTTTATTGATTTAGAAGTCGCCGATGAGCCAAAGTGGTGCTCAACATGCAGATTAGGATGTGATAGCAAGAGAACTCAGAAGGTGTTTGTTTCGTATATTCGTCTAAAATTACACTGGCTGATGCTAATTAACTGAGAACTGATGATCTAGAGACTGATGATTTACAATTCTTGTGCTACTCTTATCTGACTGAATAGTGGGAGTAGACCGTTACTCTTATAATGTGTGGAGCGCTATTTAACATCAACAGGACGCGAACCATGGACTTTCTGAGTTAGAGTCTGTCAATCTACCACGCACGGTGAAGATATTATAACAGTGTTCTATGAGAATAACACTTAGAAAAATAAATGTTTATTTCTAATGCCAACTACGGCACTCAAACGATAGAACTAAATATGCCATGCTAATGGTGGGTCAGTTTTAGCTTGGTTGGCATAAACGTATGATGTATCAAATAAAGAAGTAGAAAGACATGTGACTTTATTTCCGGCCACCGTACTGTGCAGTTGGATTCGAACCTGATATTTAGAATCAGACTAAAATCATATTTATAAATCTAAATACATTCGAACATATTTTGACTGACCCAATCAAATATCATCAGAATATTTATCTTAACTCACAATATCGTACTTAATATTCGATGACGAGGAACCCACTTTGAGATTAATAATGGTTGGAGATGAATGGGGAGATGACAAGGGGTCGACAAAGTTGTCGAAACGTTGTACATTTGCTGTTATGTTAAAGTTATATTAAAGTTTTTCTTCATTACCCATTCAAGCCGTCTCCAACCATTATTTAACACTGTAAAGTGTGATTGGATTTGTACCAAATTTCATGAGCACATTAAGGTTGAGACTGTTCATCACACTACAAAACATTATCCGGATCGTTGATCATTATGGATCTGGATTTTCTTAGTTTTCGAAGGTTAAATTTGACGTTATCCCATATAAATGCATGTAATCTCGAAAAGGAGCAGCACAGCGAGGGTATGTAATTTCTCATGTTTTTCTTTTAGACTTTAACTATTGTATTCTTTTCCAACAAATTGAGCTACTGAAGAGAGAAGAAAAATTATATAATATAACATGTGGGATGTGTTGTGTGTTTTATCTCAATTATCAATGGTTTATTTTTCTCATTTTCGGAAAAGAAAAAAAAATACCTTTATAAAGAAATTAAGTTAATGAAAGTATCAATAGAGGACTCTGATATCCCCTGTCACGTGGCTGTCTGTTGTCAGTGGCGGCGTATTGTCTTACAGCTTAGTTACAGGTACTTTATCAACTTTTTAGCGAAACAAAGTGATCATGTGAATGAGTGTTTTGGTCGTGGTTGATATACTGGAGAGCTCTACTACAAAAAGCAATCAGAATTTGATATATTTGAAGAGATATATATAGTTTGACGGTTTTAGTTTTAGTGGTGAGTACGTTATGTTTGTATTTAGATCTGTAATTATTTAAAGACAAACTAAAGTAGTTTTATAAAACTGTGCGTTAAAAGGAATGTGAAAAAAAAACAAAGTTAAACGGTTTAAAATATTTAAAAGAATGTCAAGACCAAAAAGAAAACACAACAATAACAATACTAAATGGGTAACGTTTTAACTGTTTAATAATAACGGCACACTTTATCAGTTTTAACCTCTGTTCTGGAATCTCAAATACTGCATAAAAATAATTAAAAACAATTATAAACAGGTATGGATCCTCATGCACATAACATAACGTCTTCCAGCTGTTAATGCCATGCAGGGGAACGAACTTTGCCATAAATGCGTAGTACCCTTTGTAGCGTACCGTTACTGCGTACGTGACTGAGACGACGTACTCTGCACTCTGACTACAGATGCTAGCTACCATCATAGCAAAATTCTGATATATTACAATGCACTTGTAACGGGTGTCCTGTTAATACCTAATCTGCATAGAAAATGAAAGATTTATTGAAAACGCTTTGATCTATCGCTACAAAGCGCCCCCCCCCCCCCAAAGTGGCACAGCGGTATGTCTGCGGACTTAAAACGCTAGAAACCGAGTTTAGATACCCGCAGTGGGCAGAGCACAGATAGCCCATTGTGTAGCTTTGTGCTTAATTCCAAACAAATACATACAAGGCTACACCTTATAATTAACCAATTTCTGTCTTTACATGTATTATCCTCCCAGGACAAGACTGACAAAAATCGCTCAGCAAATTTTCTGTTTCATATTATGATACTTTATTACAAAAAAAAACAACAACAAAACAAACCCGATTATTAAGATGTGTGTGGTGTTTGTTCCTGCTATTGTTAATATTTAGTTTCATTTCTACCCTAAAAGTAAACAGTAACAATGCAATACTAAATTTAATAAAAACACTTGGTCCTATCATTCTAAACTTAGAAAGTCGAGATACATTTGTCAGAAATAAAGCATTAAAAAAGTTTACACGAATATTTTCCGTTTATTTATTTATTTGTTTTTTTGTTGTTGTTTTTTTGGCTCATAGCAATTCTAAGGAAATTGTCATTTATATGTACATGTGTGTGTGTGTGTATTGTGTCTGTTCTCTTCTTTTTACGATAAAATATGTTGTTTATATAGAACATTTCAGAACACATAATCTGCTTATATGTAAGTTATATGTGTCTGATTCCCGGTATTTCAGTGGTAATTTCCAGTGCTTATTAAGCACAATTCTGTGTTCAATCCCCGCTACAAACAGTGCAATGGCTTATTGGTTAATTTATCTAACTGGGGATCCGATCTGCTACCAAACATACTTTGCTCTTTCAGCAGTGGGTGTGTTATTAAAATGACAGTCAATCCCACTATTCAGTTAAGAAGAAACTTGTGAAACGGCGGTTACTTCCCATTGGTTGCCTTTCTCTCTGGTCCGCAGCTCAAAATTAAGGACAACCATGTCTGAACCATGAGGTCTCTGTCATCTTGGTTTTGTCAATATGATGTTGTTCAAGAGAACAAAATAAACAAACAAAAACGTAAAAAGGCCATACGATATTCAGTGATAACTATCAGCAAACTGACAGAACACTAAACTTTTGACACAAACCAAACAAGCATCCCATGAATAGGGGTAATGGTTCTCGTTATCATAATCTTCATTGATCTTATTTTCCCTAGTAAAATATGAAATTATCTTACTATTTATTTCGGTTATTGAAGTAAAAGTTCCTTATGCCATTATCTTCATCTTTCTCAAATACAATCTGAAGCACCTAAGCATCTAATGGATTTGAAAACTGATTTTTTTTTGTTTGTTGTCCTTACTAGAATCAACCACTGGTAATACGAAAGCAAACCATGGTTATAGTGCATTAATTAGTGAAAAATAGTGTGAATTAATGTTAAATTAAACATGGTGAGACACACAGTGGGTTTATACCAAATAACCACGGGTTGTATACCTTCCCATTCTATTTCCTCGTGCTTTAAAGGATGACTTTGAAAGTTTAATAAACTCAAAGTTGAGTGTGGCTAGTAAGACAAACATCATATCTTATACAAACCTTGATACCAATTGTCAATTTATTTTATGTCTTTAAAATTCCCCCCAGTGGCTCAGCGGTAAGTCTGTGGGCTTTAAACTATAAAAATTGAGTTTAGATACTCGCAGTGGGCACACAGATATCCCATTTTTAATAATTTTTATCAAGTCTTCATTTACTTTTGTTAAAGAAAAGTTACATTGGAAGCGTTTGATGTTAAGGCATTTCAAAGAGCATGCTATTTTCACACATTTATCATACTCTCACAAGTTATAGATGTGGTAATTGTAATGGTGTTAAACTTCTAAGCTGGCCAAGCAAATTGACATTTTAGGCCTAATAAATATGATTAAACTCAGACTTTATTCTATCTAGAGATAAAGGGGTGTAAAATTAACATTTCAAATGCATTTTTTCTTTTTTTTTACACAGCGAGTCATTGACCAGAAGGCCTTTCGTGTAATACTCGTGATCTAGGCTGAACTATGGCTGTACAAGAAATATATCGCAGTGTGTTAATCGCCTAGTATGACATAATGCAGCTCCACTAGTGAGGTTTAGTATTGAATAAAAGTCCTCTTGAAAAGTGGCTCTAAGCAGAAAAAAAAATATGCACATCTGGAATTCTATTTTTTTCACACTTCTGGTTCCGGATGAATAACGTTCTAATGAATGGTATTATGAGAAAACTATTTGCAGTAAAGCGTGATTTTAATCACTTGTGTTAAGTTTAAAATACTTCACTACTTTGCCACCTTGGGCAGTTAACATTATTGTTTTTCTTGTATTGCCCCTAAATAGCATTTTGGATATTAATTTGGTAGCAAATTCCAACCCAGCTGATGCATCCTGGTATTGATTAAAGGGGTCTTTTTTTGCAGCGTCTTGTGAGAACAAAAGGTAGTTTTGAAGCATCATCTTTATTTTTATTTACTTCTGATTTCAACTCTCTAAAAATAAAATGGTTAAGAGAAAGTGTACCAGTATCAAAGTTCATTAGAAGAAACAGCTACTAAAAATAATTAAACTTGGGAAAGGTTGTTTATTTGTTTAAGTCTAAAGCTACGCGATGGGTTATCTGTGCTGTATCTGCAATATGGATCGAACCTCACACTTAACTGAGGAATGAAGGGCAGTAATGCTTTCTGCGCAGAAGGCTGACTTTCGAATAGAAAGTATTCTGCTTTCTCACAAATCCCTGTCACACCAAACATGCTCGTCCTTTCAGCCGTGGGGGCGTTATAATGTGACGATCAGATAGCTCTCGTGTAGCTTTGCGCGAAATTCAAAACAAAACAAACTTTCTCACAACAAGTTGTTTTTCAAAATGCAATGAACTATTGTGTTACAATAATAATAATTAATATGTGAATATATGCTGCACAAAAAATCACATTAGTAATTATAAATGTATAGATATTTTGGTAAACCAACACAAGGAAACTAAGCATACAAAAAAATATTTTTTACATCGGTGGCGCCCCAGTGGCTCAGCTGCAAGTGATTGTTTGTTTGTTATGAATTTCGCGCAAAGCTACACGAGGGATATATGCGCTAGCCGTCCCTAATTTAGCAGTGTAAGACTAGAGGGAAGGCAACTAGTCATCACCACCAACCGTCAACTCTTGGACTACTCTTTACTAACGAATAGTGGGATTCATCGTCACATTACAACGCCCCCACTACTGAAAGGGTGAACATGTTTGGAGTGAGGGGGATTCGAACCCGCGACCCTCAGATTGCGATTCAAGCGACCTAACCACCTGGCGAAGAAGTACAAAATATAAAGCTTTTTGTTTTGTTTTTTACAAAAAAAATAGTTTTACTGTACAGTTAATTGATAGTATTATTATGAATTATTTAAAATATCTGTACATTTCTAAAATCAGTAAACCTGTAGAAACCAAAGAAATAGTTTATTATATTCTGCCTTTTACTAGTAAACACGCAGTAGAATTAAATAAAGCGATTTTGAATAACAAAACTTATCTACAAATTAAGTTTAGAATTGTTTTCAAACCGGTATCTCATATATGTAATTATTTCAAATTTAAAGAAAGGATCCCTAATACGCATCGCTCTTATGTCATCTACAAATTTACATGTCCAATGTGTAACCTTCGCTATGTGTGTGTTCTACAGTTCGTTGTTTGAGCTCAAGAATCAAAGAGAATGCGCAAAATAGGGTATGTAACTGGAGGGGGCATTCAGAAGAGCGCATAACCCCCAAGACTTACTACTCATCATCCAGTTCGTCTACTGTCGTATTCATAGACACCTCAGTCGAATCTCACCCACTGTCCACAGACGAATTCAGCTGCACCCAGTTCTCTTTCTTCCGTCGCCTCGTGCTAGACCCCCTCCAAAAGATCCGCTTGTTTGCAATGACAAGCTTCCTCTCAAGATAGTTTCACGTCATTTAAGCCTAACTGGGCACTGGCTGGCAATTATTAGGCGCCAGGTTGTGAAAGTGGGTTTTCTCGGGGTGCTCCCATTTCCCTCCACATCAAATTCTTGGCATCGGATCTATAGATCCACCACCGTTCTGAAGGATCATAGGTCCTACATCAGCCGTTGGTTTTGTTCTGACCATCCCTCGTTTCCTCTCTGCTTTTTTGCTTGCCATCGATCCATCAGTCATCGTGTGATTCTCAAATTATCAGTATTTTTTTGTTTTGTTCTTCTCACGCATTCATTCTAAATTCCCTACACCACGTGTGGGGGCGAAGAGAAAAAGTTTTTTTCTGAACATCTCGATGTCATTTAACCCTAAACTTTTAGTTTAGGATTAAACGTTTTAAACCAAATTTACTACCACTGTTTTTTAGGTTCTTGAAGAGTGCATATCTCCGTCAAGCAGCGTTGATCATATTCGGCTCTCAAAAAAAACGAAAATGTGTCCGTATGTCCGTCTTTATCAACGGACACGGGCCATTTTTGGCGTGACAATGAGGAATAATATTCTGTATATGTCCACCAAGTTTCATCAAAATCCGATTAATTTTGAGTTATAGAGCAAAAGTCAAAAATCGGACCCCATGTTAACAGATTTGGATTTTTTTTCTATTTTCGTGACCTTGGCCCTCCAGAAACTAATTACTTCTAAGTTGGGTCATAGTCTAAATGAATACCAACTTTCACCCAAATCTATTCAGTTGTTTTCGAGAAATCTTGCTGACAAACACACACACACAAACACAGAGGGGTGAAAACATAACCTCCGTCCACCCTCGGTGGTGGAGGTAATTAGTCAGCTATTCTTCATCATTGTTTGCTAGACTGTGACATTAATATTACACACAACGAGTTCAACATCTTGGGAGATACGGCCAAAAAAGAAATACTCCGCACTAAAGAGAACTTGTGGATACACAAGGTGCGTCCCTAGTTGGATGTAAACTAAACATCGTCATATTCATCCTTGCCATATTAAAGAAAATCATTGAATTTGGTCTATCTAAAATAATAGTAGAATACAATATAAATAAATGTTTTTTATTGGCTGCTAAACATAAAACTACTACTACCTGTGCTCTACCACCTGCAGATATCAAAACCCGATTTTTAGTGTTATAGTTCTCAGATATATCCTGAGCAACTGGAGTGGGGTGACCAGACGTCCCAGTTTTGCCGGGACAGTCCAGTTTTCTGGTAGTTTGGTACTTTATCGTAGTGTCCTGAGAAAAGTTCTCTGGACGCACAAAACGTCCCGGTTTTATAAAAAAAAGACTCCAAACTGACAGTCACATCGAATCACGAATGTAATAGGCCTACTTGACTTGCTCACTGTTGTAACACATGCTCTCCTATCTCAAAATTCTCACGAAAGATCCGTCTGTGTGGGGTGAGAAGCCCGTGTCTGCGCAGGTCTGAATGTGGAGACAGTTAAGGCAGGACTCATAGTCAAAACACGCTTTACACAGTCATGAACTGAACTTTATGACTATTTAATGCAAAAACCAGAACTTACACGTTCCATTCATTCTTCACAAAAATGTCTAAAAGTTTCAAAGTAACACTAAAACGTAAAAGTAGTATGCTTGAAGATGTTAGATAAATCCAGGTATGAAGTAGCCTATTTAAAACTAAACTGGATATAGTGAATAATTAAATATTTCTTGGATGTATAATTTGAATATTTCTGCTCATCTGTTTTGTGTCTATCACCAAAACAAAATTATTGAATTTGTTTTCAAAAACAATGTTCAAATATTTGGAAATATTGTGGAACAGTTCAATAAATTTAAAGTAAATTAAATTAAAGTTAAATTACTTTAAATTTGTAATAACCATTTTGAAATTATGGGCAAGAGCTGGACTTTCCTGGTTTTTCGGCTTGGAGTCTGGTCACCCTAAACTGGAGACACTTTGTTTTACTCCTACGTGTACAAGGAAGTGATGGCTAATATTAATTTTTTGTTAACTCTGGCGTAATTATAGGAAGTGGTATTTTTGAAATGAATAATACAAAAACCTGATTGAAAATAATAACGTTCATGAATAATACATTTGTAACAAATTGCATAGAACTTCATATGTATTTTACGCCCTAAAACTAGGCTTAACTTTTTCAACAACTTCATACATATTTTACGTCCTAAAACTAGGCTTAACTTTTTTCAACAGCTCTCGATAATATGACATTATGTTGTTATGACAATGTCATTATGATCGTTAGTTTATGAAATTAAAACTTTAGAAAGGGATATGTCACTACACCTCAAACTACATCTTGCTTTGTGCAAAAGCTTTTATTTTTTACTTCATTAAAACACTATATCGTCCACAGCGGCTCAGGATACATAGTATAGGACCGATTTCATACTAACAAACATTCGATATGGAAGCAACTATGAATGTTGAACCAACCAACACACTGGTACAATCTATGGCCAGATTACACGGGCCTGCGAATTTAAACTTCATAAAAGTTGTTTTGGTTTTAATAACAGGTTTTCCATAATTCAGCTACGCAGGTTTTAAAAATAACGTTGTTTTTTTCTATCACGTAAGGATTTTTATACAAATCGGGGAAAAATTCTTACTTAAATCAAATTATTATTTCGTTTATCATAATGAACATTTTTTATTATTACATTTGTTAACAAAAAAATATAAACAAACTGAAGAAAACAGAAGAACATTGATGTCAAACGAATATGCATCCTCATTCATCCTGTTTTTGTGTGAGTGTGTGTGTGTGTTTGTGAAATCTACGTCTTTTAATCTCAAACTACGTGTTGTAGTCTTTCTTTTATGTGATGCGTTATGACGTTTGGTGAAAAATCTGTACGTGATGGAGAAAAATGTATATCATATTCGGATTCGACGTACCGGAATTACTATACAACATGTAAACATTTCCAAACCTGTGTTATCAATCGAAGTCGTTTTTAAAGTGTCTGAAAACACAGTATTAAAACTAATTCCCTTTCTACTTGTATTTAATTTCTTTGAGCTGATATGCTAATTTAATGTGTGTGTATATGAAAACAGCGATTGCAAGCCGAGTGCTATGTATTACGTGTTAAGGAATATCCGTCTCATTTCCGCCTTTGTGTATATGTAATTTAGTATCTATGTGGTTTGTATAATCATTACATAATTATATATTTGATAAGACTTCTGTAGAGAGACATGATAATAATTCTGTACTATAAAATAGGAATGAAACAGGAAATCTGCCGTAACTTAAACGTAGTTCTTAAATCTTCTAACACCTTTTTCACCCTCCTCTATATGTTAGTATACTTACATAATGCTACATCTATCGTTTGGTTGTTTGAACTATCATTTAACAGCCCTCACGGTATATAGTAAAGCGTCTCACTGGTGATTCTGTACAGAAAGGTCGAGCGAGATATTTAAGATAATATCCTGTAGTCTGGTATCTGTAATTTTCACGATATTAAATAAACATTTAACTCTTATAAATTCAAGAACACAGTTAATGAAAATACTGGTGTAATATTAGAATGGCTATTAAATATAGCTCGATCAAAAAATTAACGAACAAGAGCACGGGATAACTTCTAATGACCTTACGATGAAGAATTATATAGGTTTGATAACAATGTATTTGTTGTATTATATTGTCGTTGTTTTTTAACCCTTCATAATAGTCGGACGTAGCCAAACAAAGTAATATGATTAAAACCAGACTTTGATATGTTTGTTTACTTTGCAGTTCCTAATTTCTATGCGCAATCATTTGCTTTCTTACTTATAATGGAAATATACACGTATATATACATATTATCAGTATTATTTTATCTTATCAAAACCTTTAAAGTATAGATAATTCTGGTTGGCAATAGTCAGTTTAAATTAGATTGATCTTTATTTCCTTATCTGGAGTTCAACCATTAATCAGCCAGTTTGTGTGATATGTTTTAACGTTTCATCATTTTTTTTAATGTAAGTATCTATTTCAACAGCATGCCGGTTTGAAATATCATCATTGAAACTTAGTCGTCTCCACGGAAACTACAATGTATCGGATCAGACTTGCCACTTTCGATGTCACCAACACTCTACTTAAGTTTAAAATCCCGATTGGAGAAGAATACTCCCAGATATCAAAGCTTTATGGTATACAGAGCGATGCAGCTCAGCTGAACGCAGCGTTTAAAAGACAGTGGAAGATCTTGAACCAGAAGCATCCAAACTTTGGAGCCACAACGGGACTTGCACCGCAGACATGGTGGGCCAGTTTGATAGTGAGAGTATTCCATGATGCTGGGTATGATTATTTGGACCAAAAACAGCTTCAGGCAATATCTCGTCACTTATTTAAAGCCTATAGTACTAAAGTGTGTTGGCAGATGCAGCGTGGAACACATTCCCTTCTGGAGAATCTTGCAAAGGCTAATGTACAACTCGGTATTATTTCCAACTTCGACAACCGCTTACAAAGCATTTTATCTGATGTAGGCCTTCTTCCTCACTTTAATTTTGTTATTGATTCTTATTCCGCCAGAGTCAAGAAACCTAGCAAAGGTATCTTTAACTTGGCCTTGGATCATGTCAAACATCTGGACATTCTGCCAGAGCAGGCTGTTCATATTGGTAATGACTTACATGTGGATTATTGGGGAGCCATAAATGCCGGATGGAATGCTCTGCTTTTGACCAAAAAAGCAAATCTTTCACCAGAAGAACTGAAGATTGTTAATCCAAATGACATTCTAAATGATGTAAGAGAAGCTGAGAAACATATACTCGAACCTGACGTTGTGAGATTTCGAAATCAGTTCTGAAACTGAGCTTGCTGGTTTTGTTTTGAAGGCAGATCTGTAGATACAGCTTACGTTTTATGACAAGCAAAACTTCGGTGCACTGCGCTTTTATCAAACATTGCATGTGCTAAGGTAGAATATACTAAGAATCAACGGATACATTATAATAATTTGAATCACTTCATACTGAGTAGTAGATAATGGATAAGTACAGTTTTTATCTTTTTTGATTGCATCTCTTTTGGTTACTGTTTCAGGTGTGTTTGAATACCCATAGACAATTACCCATTGATTGTATTATTTGGGACAGCTGCGAACTGCAACTAAATCTATGTAGAAGAAACCAGGCGTATGCTCGCTGAAGGCACACGAGAATATTGGTATAACAATTCGATTAAGAATTCGTCCCTTCAACAAAGCTGATTATTCCGCTTGGCCATTTTAAAGTAATTTCCTTTCAATATGCCTCCCTCAACACCAATCAAAGGATCGGAATCGAAAAATAAATCATTTTAAAATTAGGTTCTATAAATCCTTTTGATAATAACGAACGGTTCAGCTTTTTATATTTTTTTCAAGTTATTTCATTCAGTTTTTCAACTTGTTCTTATTAAAGTTTTAATATCTTTTCTCGCAACTTTTTTATGCCCTTATTTTAAATCAATAACTTTTCACTATTTTCTTCAGTTTTGTTGTCATTATTATATTGATTAATTTGTTTTAGAGCAAAGCCATATTGGGTTATCTGTTGTGTTCACCGTGAGGAATCGAACCCCGGATTTTAGTGCTATAATTCCGTAAACTTATCGATGTGGCATATTGTTTAATTTTCGTGTTTCTGTCTCACGTTAATTCTTTTTTTTTCTGGTACATTGCTCCTTTCAAAACGTCCTGCAATAATTCTTCGTTAATCGACAGGCTTGTTCTGGCTTGAAAAAGAGCATTTGCTCGAAATGTCGCCAGGGAAATAAAAAAAATGAAACTAAGGATTTTTCATTTTATTGATCTCCAAAAGTCTAATTTCTTTGTTTTGTCACCTCTGCATTTTTGGTTTATTTGTTTGTAAAGTATACCCTTAGTTGTTACGTTGTATTTACATTCATTACTAATCTTGCCGAACCAAGTTTTAAACCTTTATTAGAAAGATAAACCTTGTTATCATAAGATTGAAAGATGGAAATACTATATACTGTTTAACGTACTGTGAGACATAACCACAAGTATGAAGTTATCTTGTCAAGCTTATTATTTTTTCAAATTTTTACCCATATGCGGCCAATAAATTCTAAATAAAGCGTTTTATGAACTTCCTAGAACAAAGTTATAAGTCTGTACGATAGTATTTTTTGCCCGTTGTGTAATAATTGTGTGAACTTCAGGATAGTCTTTATAAAAATCACCTGTAGTTTTAAGCCAACTATTACGTATTGAAAGCTAATAATGGACAGTTAACACAAATTTGTTTTTTTTTATAAATAAGATTAGAATATTAAAATTTTTATTCTTAAACCATTTTGCGATTAAAAAATATTGTAATTCTGTGAAATGCAAAGGAAATATATATATTTAAGAATACAGATTATTGTTTCTGGAAAAAGTCACTGAAACAGAACTACCCAACAATTAGGTATTTTCACAATGTACTTGTATTTGTGTTCTTACTTTCATCAGTTTAGAAATCATATTTTTTAATTTGATACATTTACATCTTCTGTTAATAATGTGGCAAACAACGATTTATATGCATAATGAAGTGATTTATTTTTGGAGGACACGAATAAGACAGACAATGTCCTCTCGAAACATGTAATTTGTCTCTCCAAACATTAATCACTTCATTGTACATATAAATCATTGTTTGCCATATTATTATATTCGCATACTGTGCTTTCTTATACAGATGTTTACATTTTCTGATTTTCCGAGTGACATGTCAAAAAAAAAAAAAAATAGAATAACAACAGACCCCGAAATTATCAAACAAATCCAGAGAAACGCGATCATCTTCGTTGTGAAGACTATAGCTACAAAGATAACTCTCTGGCCCAAATATTATTGTAGTAAAACTGGACGAATCTCCTGGTAATATTAACAGAACATTAAAAAAAGAGTTTGAAGTTGATGAAGACTTACAAGCTTCAAGCCACACCTCAAAGTAAATGATTGGCTTCATATCAAAGATCGACAAATGAACTGAAATCCACATAATCCCATATAGCTCTAACGGGTTTTGGTCTGCTTAGTCGTAGTCTGTTTGTTTGTTTTGAATTTCGCGCAAAGCTACACGAGGGCTATCTGCACTTGCCGTCCCTAATTTAGCAGTGTAAGACTAGTGGGAAGGCAGCTAGTCATCACCACCCACTGCCAACTCTTGGGCTACTCTTTTACCGACGAATAGTGGAATTGACCGTCACATTACAATGCCCCCACGGCTGAAAGGGCGAGCATGGTTGGTGTGACAGGGATTCGAACCCGCGACCCTCAGATTGCGAGTCGAACGTCCTAACCACCTGGCCATGCCGGGCCAATTTAGTCGTAGTCTTCGAAACTACTTCCATGTACAGTGAAGAGTCTGTGGAAAGTTCTTTATAATATAAATATATGCATTATCATGGCCATTAGTCTAAACATTTGCGATGATGAGTGCAGTAGTAGATTAGATGTAATGTTTGGTACCAATATATTGATTCTTGAAGGTAACAGATTGTTTAACCATAACCATTAACTTCCTATCAATGTCTTCTAGCATTGTTTCTTCTAGAAATCCTACATCTTTGACTGTTTTATTTAGTCCACTCTAGAATTGCCCATAGGGTACATAACCCATCGGTATTTTTAAATACAATTTTCTAAATAAATTTGTTGGTTACATGTTCTCTAATAATATGAGTTACAAAAGTGTCAAATAAATCTCCAACAATATTTCTATATTTTATATAGAAATGGACTAATTTTTAATTTTTTTCAATTCTTCAAACTAAGTGTTGTAACGGGCAAAAACATAAAATTTCTCAATATGATGCAATCTATGGATCCAATCAGGAATTAAAGCCATAAATACAAGTCATATATTTGAGAGTTTTATACAAAAAGAAACAAGAGCAATGGTTTAAAATTGGCATTCGTTTTTGTCTCCGTATTTTACAGCCTATTTATGAGTTGTTTTTGTTGTTTTTTTTAGTTTATGTATACAGAAGTTGAGTAAGTTATATTAAAATGCATTTGGAGCCTCACTATGCCTTAATGCTCATGTCTCTGTGTCTGGTCATGCTCTATCTGATGACACTCCTCTTAACAATAGCCCCACGGCGTAGTTTCCATAACAAAAGGATTTATCGCAAGACTGCTGTGTCCAAAGCACACCCCTTCTCCCTGCATGCTTTCCATGAGCCATTTAATGTTCTACAAAGGCTAAATTTTCCCAGCATCCACTTGAACAGGTCGATTGCACAGAAATACATAGTTGTTGCATCTGGCGATTAGACTGATATGTCTTCGTATGTATTACCATGAATACCTATTTTATTCAAAAGCCTCTTGAGATATGTGATAGTTAGATGAATATGTTGTAGAAGCATCATGTGTACACATGACTTGTGTTGCTTTTCCAGGTGGAGATCCTTCTTGATTATGTTGCATATTGTTGCTCGTGAAACAAGAATAGTTTTGCTATTGATCTTATTATTCGTGGATTATCAATTTTACAAGACATTACACTTTTCTTACCGTAGCTGCGGTATGACTTGTTGCAAAATGATCCATATTCCTTTGTTTTTCAATGCCATTAAGTACAGGGAGGATTCTCATCTTGGGAATCTTGAATCCCTAGCCTGAACACATCTTTTTGATCTGAGTGTATAATTTTTTTTTTTCAGAAAGGACGGTTACGTGCCCTTCCCAAAAACAATCAATTTTTGAGAACATTACTCTACCTATGTCATGCTAAACAATGCCAAAATGTAGTTCTTATACCCTCCGTACCACTACAACTTTATATCGAGTGTAGTTGTCACGTTACTTGCTTATTTGCGTATTCAAAATAATTTTAATATAATGTTTTTAACCCTCGCTCTCTCTCTCTCGATATATACATATATGAAATAAATATTACAGTAGAATTGCCATTGTCGGTCCAAGTTCTCAACTTGATATCTAAACGGATAATGCCTCTGGTAATAGCACCCAAAACCAAACGCTTAAAAGGTTGGGAATGTAAGAACTATTAAGGTAGGGTTTTTGATTCTCTTTAAGATCATTTAGTTCCGTTTATTACCTTTTTTTTGTAAGGGCGGAGTTTCACATAGTAGAAATTTTAAGGTAGTTTCATTTCTACTTTATGAGCTTCAAGAACTTTAAAGGCACCTGCCTTCCCACAATGTTGCAGACAGTGGAAGGGAGTAGGAGTTGAGACGTTGTGGGTATAAGTACTCAGTTCTGTACCCTTAATTGATTTTCCATAACAGCTGGCTTGTTTAACATCAGCGTTTGGATGTTGTCTGATAGATGGAATATTCCCAACGCTTTTGGGTGCTATTACCACAGACATTATCCGTTATGACACCAAGTTGGCAACTAGGACTGACAATGACAATTTAACTGTAATGTTTATTTCATATTAAGTTCATTATTGTTTTATGGTGCTGTTATAAATCGCTTATTAACAATTAATGTGACTAATAGTATTAGAGCTACATATATATTCATAACAAATTTGCTGATAATAAATATTTCATATATATATATATATATATTGTAAGGTTCGAGATCAAATATATATTTTCATCATTCGGGGAAACTTTTTAAATGCCAGTACCATATCGAAGTATAGTTTATAACCTTCCAAGATGTATTTTTAAAATTAGAAAAATACCAGATTTTATATCTTTATTTGAATATGATATCACAGTTATTTGTCTTAATACCACGAGCTTAGTTTCGCTGGTTGATTTGGAAAATTCAGCAGAAACATGTTTAAACAAACGACTGAAATCGCCCGTTTCTCTTGCATAATCATAATACAACAATTGGCATAGAGTAACCAGGAGGTGGAGTAGGATGATCAGTGAACATCAGGCGCTGTATTGGGTTGTTAAGTGTGACGTCATAGTCACCTATTTCTGGTTCCAAGCAAAAGCTGTTTGTTCACAGCTTTTCAGATGTAGACAAACATATTAGAACCACCTGGAAATGTTTTCATGACTTTGAACTGCCACAATAAACACACACTTTTAAAGATACAAATGAATAAGGTTGAAGTATATGCAGACCACATTTCATGATGTAATTTACACTGTGATTACTTTTTGTTTTACTACATTATTTTGACATGTGAATGACCATAAATGTGGATTCGCAGCAATACACATTTCTGGGAATAAATTTTAAAACACACACACACACACACACAACTCCTAGGTCTTTCGGAGTAAACACTTTGGAATAATTGATAACTGCCCACTATTCTGATATCAAATTAAAATTTAGTTTAAGGGTCCCCTAGAAATGCAGCCAGCCATTCAAGAAACTTATTAAACACTACTTTGAGAAAATCAAAGGATTCTATTGCCTTAACTGGTATTCAGTGGGAATCCAAACAGAAAACGTACAGATTACACTGTGTACATAATATGATATTTACAGTTATACTCATAGCTCAGTTCTGATTAGAGACTTATTGTATGATCAAGTGTTACATAGCCCTAATGTATATGTACGTGTTTCTGCTGTTACACGAAATTCCTAGTTCAATGCCAGTTGGAAAAGGACTACACTAAAATGTTCAGATAAATGTGTGTGCAATATGTAGCTCTTCCTCAAGGCCTGTACTTTGCCTGTAATGATACCACCTGGTTGAATAGCTTTTCATCGATGCCTGTACTTTGCCTGTAATGACACCACCTGGTTGAATAGCTCTTCATCGAGGCCTGTACTTTGCCTGTAATGATACCACCTGGTTGAATAGCTCTTCATCGAGGCCTGTACTTTGCCTGTAATGATACCACCTGGTTGAATAGCTCTTCATCGATGCCTGTACTTTGCCTGTAATGATACCACCTTGTTGAATAGATCTTCATCGAGGCTTGTACTTTGCCTGTAATGATACCACCTGGTTGAATTCAACCAGGTGGTATCATTACAGGCAAAGTACAGGCCTCGATGAAGAGCTATTCAACCAGGTGGTATCATTACAGGCAAAGTACAGGCCTCGATGAAGAGCTACTTGTGCAATCCGAGTTTCATGACCATTTATTTATTTCTTTTCACGCACAGAATAATCACTAAAACAATTACGCAACGTGAAGAATGTTAATGGCTCCAGATCAGCAATGGCCTCATGTTTGGATCCGGAAACTTGGTAATACGTGGGTACTATAAGCTGTGTAAAATCGTTACTACACTGATTTAAATATTAAATGAAATCGGTGTTTTTCCAATAAACACCTTAACGGTTATTCAGTTTACTTAACATTATCGCCCCCCCCCCATTTTCCCGAGTTTGTTTATATACTTTTATATGAAATATTAGCAGCTCTTACAAATCTTTAACATAAACAGAACTATGTTTTGTACCTGTTATTATCCCAATAATTAGTGTACATAGAATATGCGGTATATTAGTGTACTCATTATAGTATTAAAAGTTAAAACTCCGAAAATCACTGATTTTAAAGTCTCTACATAAAAAACTAAAAATGAAAACCCCAAAAAACACCGATTTTAAGATATCTAAATAAAATTATAAAATAGCTAAAACTAAACACCCGAAAAACAGAAACATTGTTTGTGATTTATTGTATCACAACCCATTTTCAAAATTAATTTTAATCCAGTTAGGTTAATCACATTGTCTATGGTCTGATTTTCATTTCCGCATTCACGTCTCGTCACGTATTACCCAGGCCTCTGCACGAGTTTTAAAAAGGTTTTACGAGTGTTTCTTTCGTAGAGTTATCTTAGTTACACACACATTTAGTTTATTGCTATTTATTAATATATGTTGTTTTATAATTTAATGGTATGCATTTTGAATATTTACACGTTCTATAACATGATCAACGGAAGTATATTGCTGTAATGGTTCCTTTGGTTGGGTTGTTTCTTTTTAATTATTCTGTAAAAATAACACAAAGTCCAGTTAATTTCACGAGAGTAAAAGCTATTTATTTCTTCAAACGTAAAGTACAAGTTCTGCAGGATACGTTCGTTGTTAGGCCTACCTTATAAAAATGAAAGTAAGTAGTCACTTAATTGTTAAATTCCTTTTGTATTTACAGAATAACTCAAATCTGACTGACTAGCACTCTAGTAAATCTAGTAAAATAGAAAACACCGTAAAAATCACTTACTAATTAACTCTTTGAATAATTAAGTAATTAACTAACTCACTGTCTGAATAACTCTAACGCAATGACTAACTCACTCATTCTGGTATTTTTATACAATATTTTTATTCCCAATATTTCCCGAAAATTCGAAACATCACATCAGGTCTAGACACGAAACTTCTTGACGTCATGCTAAAAACGCCCTCTGGCTACAAAAACATCTAAACTAAAATATTAAAAATATTAAGACAGACATAATTGATTACAATCATGCTTCGCCAGGCGTTCACTCTATAACAATTATTGTTGCAACAAATGGCTTATGTAATTAGTGTTCGACCACTACTGTGTTATTGTGTCCCATCCAGGCTGTTGAACTGTAGATTGAGCGAAACGCGTAGTTGGCAATGGGTATGATGAACGGGGTGTGGTTGCAATACTATTATTATACACTTATAATTCTTGAAAATATTTGTGGGACCAGATAAAGAACGCAGCGTTGAAAAATATAATAGGCTTAATAATAATTTATTATGACAAGTATAATTGAATAGTAGAAACATAGCCTACATCAATGTGTTTAAGATAAGATTCAAGAGTTACAAGTCCAAATTGAAAAAAAAAAGCTCATTATGCAAATGATTCAAAAATTGGTTTCTTAAACATACATTTTCTTTAGTTTCATAAGTATGATATTTTCTCACGTCCAAGTGGAATAACACTAAATATAATGAGTTATTGCAACAAAGACAAGTGTAACGTTAGCATGACGAATGACCGTATGGGGTTGACAAGAGTTAGGGAAAGGATTAAGTCATTGATCAAGTTTTCTGTCATAGAACCAATAACACAGGCATGCAAATATAAACTTCATAAAACTTGGTTTGGTTTTAATAACGAATTTTCCATAATTCAGCTACGTAGATTTCAAAAGTAATATCAGTTTTTTTCTATCACGCAAGGAATTTTTACAAATCGGGAAGAAAAACTCTTACTTAGATCAAATTTACCACAAGTATAACAAAATATGTTTGGGTCATTTACACGACCTCTTGTTGCCATCGTGACGAATAAATAATATTGAAAAGAAAA
>NW_013667118.1:89653-92238 GCF_000517525.1 Limulus polyphemus
ACCCGATTTGAATGAAAATGATTCACTTACGTAAAAGTACATATGACAGTTTGTGAAAAATCTGTACTTGATGGAGAAAAATGGATATCATTTTCGGATTCACCGTACAGAAATTACAGTAGAATGTGTAAAACCATCGCAAACCTGTGCAATTATGGAATTTGACGCAATAGGAAAAAGAAATGAAAATTCTCGATTGTTCGCCAAAATATGTATCGAGCTGGAAAGTTGAGTGTCCGGGAAGACCAACACGTCAATGGTGGCAACGAATCTAAATCTGAGGCTATATTGTGGCCTGCAGCTTAATTGGATGAATAAGGTTTAATGCTACTCCCAACAACAATGGAAAGATCCTATCTGAGAACCTTTTCTTTTAACGTAAGGATTCTCTCGGCATCTCTTTTTGGGCAGCTCTCTCGCTGATTTGTATCAAGCTTTTCTCAATGTTTCTAATGCTCTCCGAATCTTTATTAAGTCTTGCTCTAGTCCTCCAGCGATGACCCAGCAAAGTTTCGTAGATTGATCAGAGTTATCACTTACAGAAACTTCCACTACCCAACCTATTTTTAAGCTTATCTTATCACATCTGTTTTATTTAGCAACGTAGATGACTAAAGAGTGGGACGATCTAATCAAAAGAACTGATTGTTTGATAGCTGTTCTGACTGAATTCGAAACGTTAATAGAAAATATTTGAAGATATCGTTTGGATTTCCTTAATTGAGCAATAAAAAAATGTGTGTTGTTTGTCCACTTATTTCTGAGTCATTTTTTTATTCTTTATATACACTTCCTTGAGATGGAGGCTTGTCAGTCTAACCCAAGATTGTGTATATATCCTGGAAACAAATTTGAGTAATGAGTGAAAGCCGAATCTACAACTAACCGCCCTGTCAAAAAATTCATATTTTCGTAAGTTACTAGGTGAAGCACGCTAGCATAATTTCAGTTCCGAAATTTTAGAATAAAAAGTTTATAATTTATAATAACCAGAATAGCGTTTAAAAATTCAGAATTTTGCGTATTTTCCGAATCTGAATTAATTTGCTAAATTATATTTTCAGACACGTACAATAATAGGGAATAGTTATGGAAACACGCAAGCAATACAAAAACGAGTACTGGAACTACATGGTGGTTTGTTAATGATACAAAGCATTACACAAAAGATATAAAAAAAGATTAATGTGTACAATGCTCTTGTGTTTTGTATGTAAGACCTTTGCTTTATACAGAGTATTACAGCTGGTTTTCATGTGGCTATAAAGTTTATAAATGAATGATGATAGAATACTGTTACACGTCCTGTATAACGAAAAAAAGGTACGCAAAGCTGTTTCGTCACCCTTTGACATTCTCAATTTTTATATGAATCCATATATCTTAAAATTTTTCATATTAAGATTCTGTGCAGGCCAAGCCCTGATCGTGAGTGTTCCATCTGTTTTACCGTCACAATATTTTTGACACATTTGTTTTATGAGTTGTATATTTCTGTGGAAATGGCATTGTGGATCAAAATCTGCCTGTACTTGTCAGTTGTCAGTGTGCCACCAATTTTACATACATCACCGACACCATTGGCTGAGGTGCAACCACAAACTTCCAGTAATCCCTGACCATTCTTCACTGCAGATGTGCGTACACCATATGATACTGTTTGCCTCTCCACCATCAAACAAACTGTCGTTGATCGTTGTCGAACAAATCGAACCTGGATTCATCTGAGCAAACAGACGTGTCCAGTTATGCTTATCCTACTGTTTGTCGTGCAATGCCCATTTCAGTCTTTCATTTTAGCTTCCTTTATGTTGAAGTAGTTTTCAAGTAGCCACATACCTATTGAAACGAGTTCCTGTTAATATGTATCTTAATGCTCTCTAGGTATTTACAATAAAGTCGTTATCAAGATCTATCTCGATCTTTGTCTATCTCATATAAATAAGATATACACAGCATGAACTGTGAAGCACGTAGGTTTACTGCCCATTTTTGATTCAGAAATTTATAAGTAAACACATTCAGGAATGTACGTCACATAACCTCTTCTCTAATATTAAGTAGAAACATACAAATCCAGAAGTACGTAACCTCAAAGATTAGAAATTGTATTCAAGTTTATGATGTTTGTTTGGATGCTTTTGTGTTACATAAGTTAAATGCACAAATTACCAACAGTATCACAAACATTCCTCATGCGACACCAATTAACGAAGGGAACAGTTTATTGGTAGATAAATTGTATCCCTATTCCACTGACACTTCTTTAGAGCAGTCACACACACACACACATATTAAGATAACAAATAATTATGTAAATTTTACCATCTAAAGTAATAACACCTTACCATAGATGAAAATTATATATCCGAATTCGCCATGTGCATCAGATTTAACTCTCATTTGCAACTCTTATATGTGGAATGAAACTAGAACTAAAACAAAATGTGTGCCAGATATTGAAGCTCACATCTAAAAGTGCTACTCACAGTTCCTTGGCCCGGCATGGCCAGGTAGTTGGGGCGCATGACTCGCAATCTGAGGGTCGCGGGTCCGAATCCCCGTCCCACCAAACATACTCGCCC
>NW_013667118.1:92783-102689 GCF_000517525.1 Limulus polyphemus
TTCACTGCTAAATTAGGGACGGCTAGCGCAGACAGCTCTCGTGCAGCTATGCGCGAAATTCAAAACAAACCAAACACGGCTCCTCATCTAAACCTACCATTCACTCATTCACCATTCGTGTTGTAAGGAGGAGATAGCGCCCTCTTATGAAACAGAAAAAAAAAGAGAACTGATACAGGCTCATAACGTGGGTGATATTATAATATAAAAACGAGGTTTTTCTTCCATGTTGTTGTTTGTGAGAAGTTTTTCATGTCCTTTAGATTATAATTTCAGCAACTGACAATCAATCAGTTAGAAATGTCAAAACGCTTCGAACTAATAAACTATCACATAAATTATGCAATTATTAATATACAAAAATATATATAGCAAAGAATAACAGTAAAACAGATTAGTAATAACAGACCAGTCCTCTCCCCCTGGCGGATCAGTGATAAATTCAAAGGCTTATAACACTAAAAAATCGGTATTGATACCTGCGGTGGGCAGAGCACTGAAAGCTCATTGTGTAGTTTGATGCTTAACAACAAGCAGAGGGTTGTTAAGTAAACCTCTTCTAAGCTCGCCTCCGTTATAATCATATGCCCTTATAAACAGCATAACGAAACCTAATATGTTTATGTCAATAAATACTATAAACAGAAGAATGTAAAACATAAATTATCTCTGAAATTCTAACAGGCACAGACAATTAAATCAAAAACATAAAGAATATATAGAGAGTAGACAAAATACTAGGGTAAAACTATAAGGTTATAACGATAAAGTCCATCATTAGCTCAGAAGTTTGTCTGCAGGCTTACGACGCTTAACATTTTATTTCGATACCCGTGGTATGCAGAGCACATTAGCTTTGCGCTTAACAACAACCAAACCAAGCAACGATAAAATATATCCTATTAAGGATATATCCTATTATATATCCTATTAAGGATATATCCTATTATATATCCTATTAAGGATATATCCTATTATATATCCTATTAAGGATATATCCTATTATATATCCTATTAAGGATATATCCTATTATATATCCTATTAAGGATATATCCTATTAAGGATATATCCTATTATATATCCTATTAAGGATATATCCTATTATATATCCTATTAAGGATATATCCTATTATATATCCTATTAAGGATATATCCTATTAAGAGAAATACGGAGATATGTTGTCTATCAGATTAATTTCTACTTTCGAACATCACATGTGAATGAAGCTAGAGCTAAAATTCTAGTATTCTCACAGTGGCACAGCAGTATGTCTGCGGACTTATACTGCTAGAAACTGGGTTTCGATACCCGTGGTGGGCAGAGCTTTGTGCTTTAAAACAAGCAACAACAATAACATCTTATGTATTAATTTTTTCCATCCGAGTTCGTTATATGAACGTATTTGACTTCTGAAGTAGGAAATGAAAAGGCCTGTATGAGATAAAGATAAGAATTATGTGAAGAGTAATCATGATACCAAGTGTTAGGTTTGACTGAACCCTATTGTGGTATCCCAGAATTCTAGAATACCTATATTAGCAATAATTCTCATTATAAAAATTAAACAGAGATAAACTCCAAGTTTGTACAAGCCTCTGTACCAGCGATTTATAAGGATGTCAGTAACTACGCGCAGAGTATTTACAGAAACCTTTTGAAAAAGTTAACAGAATACACATAAATAAAGATATATTCTCAACTACATCAGCAGATCTTCCATTGTAAAAACTACCATCGCCTTTGTTTCTTTTATCCCAAAGCCTTCCTAGGTTCGAACCTTAAAGTTAAATCTTAAGCGGTTGTCATATCATAAGTTAACTACTACTAAGGTTGTAACTTCCTGTAATCGTCTCTTGAAATAACAGCATGACGTCATGACTCATACACGAAAACAAAAAACATATATGTTCCAAAACCAAATTTAAAACTGAAATAAAATCAGATAAACAAAACTAAATTAAAAAGACTGACTTAATCATGTTCTGAAAAATTACAGAAATACTTTAAATCAATTAGAAAAACAACAATCAAAAAGAAGGATTTTACCAAACTGAATGGCCCTCCAACTACTCAATGGTAAACCTCTGGACTTATGACGCTAAAAATCATGTTTCGATACCCGTGGTGGGCACAACACAAATAACCCATAGTGTAGCTTTGTGCTTAATAACAACAAACAAACATAACTTAATAAACACAGAAATGCCTGTATTTATTACAAACAGTACTTAAAAGATTAAAAAAACATGATAGAAACTGAAATAGCTCAGGTGATCAAATCAAACCATTAAATCCTATAAAAAAATACATCAGTATGGAATCATATTGATGCAAAATCAAATATGGCAACAAATACAGAAAACTTGATAAAATTAAGTGCAGAATAAATTGATTGAAAATGATGCACAAATTAAACAGATTAAACTAAAATAAGTCAAACACAATAAAAAATGTGTGGGTTTTTAAATCTTTTTTCTAAATAATATCATGGGATTGTTCATTTTAAATTGAGAAACCAATATTATATAATGTTAAGATATTAACTGAAAATGCTTTAGTAAAAACTGTCGCAATAGCATTCGTTTTATATTTTCACTTAGATTTATTAATTTGATATGAAAGTGTCTACACGACTTCTGGAATACACACACACACACACACTTGTCATGAGAGAATTAAAAGGAAAAAATTCAGATTTATATATATCAATTTAAACAAAATACATACACGTACATCTCCGAGGGACGACAAATGATTAGTGAGGTCTTCCGTGGATGAGCACCTTTCAAACCCACTGCATTCTCTCATTGAGCCATGCTATGTCGCCCTGAAAATATCAATTATTATGACCAAAGTACTAATTTCCATTGCTTGGGGTTACTTTCCAGTGGTTCAGCTTTTTGTTCCTTTGTTAAATTTCGTGCAAAGCTACACAGGAACTATGTAAGCTAGCTGTCCTTAATTCTAAAATATTAAACTAGATGGAAAGCAGCTAGTCATCACCACCCACCATCAACTCTTGGGCTAGTCTTTGCCAACGAATAGTGGGATTGACTGTCATAGAATATCACTCCCACAACTAAAAGGGCGAGCACGTTCGTCAAAGGGTTTCGATCTCGTGACCCGCAAATTGTAAATAGAAAGCCCTAGCCATCAGTCCAAGACAGGCAGGTTCATTTATACCTCACAAAAAACCAAAATCTCTCTTCAGCTCATATACAGCCAGGTATTAGACGTGGCATATTTATTTCTGAACTACCAATGCCCTGTGATCTATCATGATGGATTTGATTGAAGAAGAAAGGAGGGCATCCTTCAGAGGCTATTAGCAAGTAATGACTGATGCAAGATAATCAAAATTCCTGGAGTTGTCGAGTCTTCTCTACCTGTCTTGTTACAGTGCATCTTTGTCTTGGAGGGGTGCTGTAAGTCTTAGAATACAAATATGTGTCTGAGATCTTATGGACCTCTTTGTGTAGTAGTCTAACGCCCTTCCATAGGTCACGGGTATTGATACCATCTTTTCGTATTGGTCATCTTTATCCTACTTGATGACATTGGCTTGGAAATGGTTAAGTTGAGCCAATGGAGTTGTGGATACATTGGTTGCTCCTGCATCCTTGAAATCTTCTCTGAACAATATGGAACCAGCATTGGATTTGGCCTTACTGTTCTAAATTTCTAGTGTTGGAAATATGAGCAAGCATTTGTTATCCTTCAGAAAATAATCTTCAATTGATGTACTACAGAAAGCTAAGCAGGCAGACCCCTAAGTAAAATAAAAACACGGTGTGACATGCATGTGATGAAGCATAATGACCTTAGGAACATTCAGAATTGACTACTCAAAATCAACTCAATCTGAGATAGATCAGAAAATCACCAACTAACGTAAGGTTAAATATTACGACCAATCGGACACTTCCTAAGAATATTAGTGAATACATTCACCTCTCAACTGCACGAATGTATATTTCTTTAATGCAGTAAACCACAATTTTTGCATACTAACTATTTTGTTCACAAAACTAATAATGAGAAAAACATTTTGTAACATCCACAATATATTGAAATAGTTTTATTATATACATCAAACATGTTTCTAAAAAATTACTGGTAAACAGAATGCATACTGTGTTTTCTTTCGTTCTGAATAGACAAGTAATATAAATTTTAAAAGTTTAAGTAACAAAAGTTGAAAATATTCCAGTTGACATAAATATAAAATATTTTGTCATCAACGCCATTGAAAGCAAAGAGTATTTCCATGTTTCGTGCCCCAAGAGGCTAAAAAATAGGGTTTCGATATTTGTGGTGACCATAACACTCTGCGCCAACAACCAAATGAAACTTCCATGGTTTTTACTTAGCATGTCGTAGTTTATCTATTAACAGAATGCCTCTCTCTCAGGGAAAAATCACAAACTTAAAAGTATTCTAGTAACAGACAAAAATTAATAACAATAAAACCCAACAATATACTTTACCACAATTGAAAAAACAAACACTGTTTCTCCCTTATGTAATATAAGGCTTTAAAGCTGATCATTGTGGTTTTTACCGAATAATTAGACTCTTGTATACATGACATTCATGTACATAATTAATATATAAAACGAATATATATGTGCGTGTTTGTGACATAAGATAGGAACAGACTAACATACACAGATATTTTTCTCAATGTCCAATATTAAATAATACACACTTGTAGTACATGATGCCATAGCTTAGAGGGAAGCTTGATAACTATAGCTATTAATATCAGCGTCAGTCATGGTAAGGTGCATGGATAGATTCAGAAACCACCTAAGAACAATATCACAATCTTAACGATGAAATTCCTTTTATCAGTCAAAATCACAATTTGTGTTCTTAACTACAAAATAAAATACATACACAAAGTCTAATGTAATAAGTGCACAAATATTACAGTAATATTACTTTTTCCATCATAAAATATTAATCATCCTAAATCACAATGGGCAATGAAAAATAACTATAAATATGTCACCTTATTTATATTATCCACATTAATGTTTCATGCTCACTACACCTTAAGAAGATTGGTATAGGCTTGCTTGACTATATAATATATAGGGGATAAGATATAAAGATTGCATTTGTCTGTGCAAAAAACTTAACCAGCATACTCTAAAGGCAAGAATTGCAAAATACTTTCAGTATACTGGTTTGACCAAGTTTCCTGTTATCATCAATAGTCAAATTCAAACAAGTTCTTAAAGTCTTATCTAACAACATAATCCTTCCAAATTTTGTATGTAACAAGTCTTGTTTGATGTGCTTCACAGAAATGCTACAACAAGTCATTGGACAGATTGAGTGGGTGTGCTTCACAGAAATGCTACAACAAGTCACTGGACAGATTGAGTGGATGTGCTTCACAGAAATGCTACAACAAGTCACTGTACAGATTGAGCGTTTGTTGTATTCAGAAATGCTACAACAAGTCACTGGACAGATTGAACGGATGTTCTTCACAGATATGCTACAACAAGTCACTAGACATAGTGAGCGGTTATTGTATACAGACCACTCATCAACTGGCTTTTCTTCGTCTAACTCATGTTGGACTTCTTCATACTCATGATTTTAGTCGAAACCACACAACACAGTGTTTATATCACCAGAATCAAACTTTTCATCCAACTCTGGTTCCTGTGTGATGAGTTCTCAAAGACTCTTTGGTGATGTAGAGTTTAAGTTTGTTGATGTGTTTGATTTTCCTGTGTATCTCACGTGGCTGCTGTAAATCATAATTCATCTCTTTGAACTGTTGATGTTTACACTGGGTATATTCCACACTACTGGCATGTTTAACCTGGTCAATAGCCTCAAATTTTCATTCCATTTTTGTTTCATTAAAGTATCTCTTTTAATGCATGGCCACTTTACGCATTTCTTGATTCATAAGCTTATATACACCAGCTGTAGCAAAATGCAGCCACTCCAAGAATATCTATTGTTACTATGGTACATCTAATTTGGTGTGAGGTCTGAGCTTCAAATACTTCTTATCAAACACAAGAAGATTCTGAGGACAGTATGCTATTGTGACGTGCAATAATAACTCATGCCAAACACTTTGGTGAAGTTCCAGAAAATTAGTAAGCATACACTGACAGTCTTCTTTACCATTCAGTCAAACCATCACTCTGAGGACGACATGATGAAGTACACTTTATATTTTGACCATGCCTAATACTAAACAGTATTCAGCAAACGAATGATTATTGGAGTTGTCTCCTCTATATGTGAATATATTTTAGGTGCTCCAAATCATGTACTTATTGTTCAGCCAACACAGGTACAACGGACTATGCTAGCATGTTGACCAATGAATAAGTGTTAACCCACTTAGTGAAATAATCAGTATTGGCCAATACACATTGATTACCTCTCTAAATTTTGAATAGAGGTCCAGCTATCTGAGGGACAGTCCTGAGAGATGCATCTTGCATCAGTGCTGTATTCTTTTTAACAATAATGCCTCACCTTACAGCATGGAAGAGAGTTCCGAAGCTGTGTCTGAGTCCTTCAATTGCTCCTCTTGAAGTTTCTGTCTTGTCATTTGTGGTGTCCATCCAAGAGCCAAATTGTTACTAACCGTGTGGTTTATTATCACTACTGTTGCATTGTCACTGACTGCAAAATGATACTTAGAATGATAACGTTTAATTAATGAAATGATCTCAGCTCACTGTTTAGCAAGATAATATGTTAGCGTTTTCTTTTTGCTGACATAGACAGCATTGTACAATGAATTTGTATTCTCGAAGCATCATTACGAAATATGCGATCATACATTTAAGATTTTTAAAGTTCATCCGCCACTTAGATGATGTATAGTCCACTCAAATGGTAAAATTCCTATCAAATCCATAGGGATGGTGATGTGTTACAACTATAACTGCAAGCAATACTTTCCATGTTGCATAGTATCAGCACTTATAAGTACTTAGTATATGGCTCAGGTACGTTATTTTACACCCCATGCCATCTTGTAGCTTGAACAAGGCCACATTAATTCCATTATCACTAGAACCAATATTCAGAATGACTGCACAGTCTTTACAAGAAGCCAAGCTAGTGCTTTGGTCAAAATATGCTTCAAGAATTGGAATATGTCTTCACATTATTGTGTTTTGTGTCTGCACAAACTGTTTATGAGCCTTAATTGATGCAGACACTGAAGCTACTATCTTAGAGAAATTCATTACAAGTCATTGGCAATGCAACACAAGATCTAAAAGCTGTAAATTTTTCATTTGGTCTCGTGCTGGAACCAGTCTATGACCACTGTGATCTTTGCAAAATTAGTGAAGACTTTATTCCTGCCAACTATGTGACACTTTTATGTGTATGAATGCACAATTTCCAGGTTTCAGGTTCATGCCTGCATCCTTAATGCACTGGAATACAATTCTCAGATTTCTTGCTATGGTTTGAAATACATTATCAAAGACTAATATGCCATTCACGTACAAAAAATCTCTGAAACTAGAGCTATCTAAGAATCAGTCCGTTTGACCTCATAAAAGCTGCAAATGCACTACAAAACACGTGGTATGATACAAAACTCATGATGTCCTTCTCAAGTGCTCAAATCAGTCGTGGTGCTACTTTTACTATGCAGCTCAACTTAACAGTAACCACAAGCCAGAAGTAATGTAATGAACCATTGGATGCTTTCCAATATATCTAACCAATCATCCAAACAAGGAAGTGGAAAATTATCAATACCTTCTCATAAACCTAAAGTTTGCATACAACCTTGACATTGTTTTCTTCTTTTTGAGAATCACCATTGAAGATAAACAAGCAATCCCCAAATATTGTATGATCCCATCCTGACATATGCTTGATTTGAAGGCTAGCAACAGCCTTGGTGCTCCAAGAAAGCCTGAACAGTGGATGTTTTATTGGGTATGTTTCAACTAACTATGCATGATTGTTGTCCAACCCAATTGGCCAACTTGTCCTATAAACGCATCAGCAACTCTTTGACCATTCACTAAGCTCATGTCTCCATGTTTTCTTCCGGATGTTAGCACAAACTTCAACTAAAGACTTCTAGTACTTGGAAAGCTGTGTAATTATTCTCAGATGCTGTACAGTGGGTGTGACATTGGTATTTCATATTTTCAGCTATAACAGACACTTACCTGACACATTGTAGAAATATCCAAGTCATGGGTTTCTAGTTTTGAGGAATCAGCACCATCTACCACAACAATGGTATCATGGTATAAACATTGGATTCCTGATCCATAGCCAGGGCCAATAACCATTAGGCTATGCTCAGTCCAGCTATGACACAGGCAACATAGCCTGTTTGTATCATTTCTGCTTCTATTGCCATACCAATGTCCATTCTAGCTGGAAGCTGAATACTCATAGTTACAGACCTGCACTGGTACTAAATCAGTACAAGGACAGATAATTGTTTAAACAAATTTAACTTGAATTCCAGAAAAAGAAACGGTAAGTTTCGTACATTACTTTTATCACCACAATATATAATGATAATGCACTAAATTGCATATCTAGTTTATCATAGACTTTTGTTTTTATTTAAGTCTCAATTAATATTCTTCTTAATTTATTACAACATTCTAGATACTCTCAAGTTATAGTGAACATACAGTAGTCAACTGGAATCAAATTACGTAGATTGTGCTAATTTATTGATATTAAACTGGGTGTGTATTTTTTTGCTCAGTTGCTTTATTGTCAAGTTCATACGTACTAATAATAGTACACAGTAGGCCTATTCTATATAATAGTGTTATGCAGATGCACCACTCACTCATTAGCTAGTAAATTATAAGGCTTATTCTTTAACTACATTATTTATAAAAAAGACCACGATACTATAGTTACCATTTATTTAATTAACTCAACGTTTCACCATTAAGGCTTCATCAAAAGGACCACGATACTATAGTTACCATTTATTTAAT
The DNA here is from genome assembly GCF_000517525.1 of Limulus polyphemus. Classification (NCBI taxonomy): domain Eukaryota; kingdom Metazoa; phylum Arthropoda; class Merostomata; order Xiphosura; family Limulidae; genus Limulus; species Limulus polyphemus. Next base: position 101,770 of record NW_013667118.1, read on the forward strand.
TAACTCAACGTTTCACCATTAAGGCTTCATCAGGGCTCTTGTAGGACAGATCCATATGATAAATTCAATTACGATTCCATGATCTATTTCATGTGGTACTAAATATGGATTTCGTTTAATGCTGTAAAGCTCAGAAGTTTTTGTTTGTTTCTTTTAAAATAAAGCCAAATTGAGCTATCTGTTATGTCTACTACGGGAAATCAAACTCCAAATTTTAGAATTGTAAGTCCATATACTTACTGCACTCCCACCGGTGGACAATCTCTGAACTATAATTTGTTTTGGACTGTAGACTTAACATTTAATAATCTTTACATTATGGATTTTTGCGGGAATTTAAGCACCTAGTAAATAATATAAGAAATTTAAGTAATATTAAAATGTTTAAAGCGCTACAGTATTTTATTATTATCATTAATGTTCTCATTACTTGTTACTTTTGTTTGTTTGAAGTTCAGCACAAAGCTACACAATGGGCTATCTGTGCTCTGCCCAACACGGGTATCGAAAACCGGTTTCTGGCGTTTTAAGTCCACAGACATACCGTTGTGCCACTGGGGTCTTCTCATCACTAAGCCTGGCGTAAGTAACTCATACATACATGGGGTTTGCTACTAATAAGTACTTTGCTTCTCTATTTTCGTTCTATCTGGAGTATGTAATTGATTTTTTAACTCATTATTCCAGATTTTTTACTTCTAGATTTCCAGGATTATTATTTTTGTTATTATAGCTAGGCCTGAAGCTGAAACATTAGGCCTGATAATACAGATTTACATTTTTGCTTTTGAATTTTTAGCTTTTCTGAACAATAGTTATTTTAACATAGACTTTTAGAATATTGATGTTCATCATTTCAGGCATAGCTTGTCTATTATTAGTAGTATATTATTATAGCACTTAATGTTTAACATATCAAT
>NW_013667118.1:102942-106675 GCF_000517525.1 Limulus polyphemus
CCACAATCACTTTAAACTTAACAACCTTTATAACACACGCTATAAATCACAGTAATTCACACACTTTACTTACGGTGCCTACTGTTCGCTTGACTCAGTTATCTATCTCTTCATTCTATCTGCATATCTCTATATCGCTGGCTTTATTTGCCGGGCTTATATACTAAAAAAGAGGGCGCCTGTCAAACACTCGGACATTCGCGGGGTTCCTCGATAATTCATGATCCTTCTAGAAACTCCAGCGTCGCGTCACTTCCGCTGTCGTAACAATATTTAAGTATAATATTTATTATACAATATTTGATGTATCACATACCTGGGGGATTAGGAAGGCAAGAATTAGACTTAGATGTTGCTACCTAAATTCTATTGATTGAGCATTATTATTAGATTATCTTGAGGAGATTATTTAATGGACTGGAGCCTATATCAAGGCTGGTTCCAACCTCTTCAACTGTATAATAGTAGTAGAATCAATAATATTAAATCATCATATTTACATTGGATGGCTAGTATTAAAATATAATAATAACTAATAAAATAATCAAATTATAATATTAAATTAATAAGTTAGATACATATAATTAATAAGCAAGGAAGAGATTACTGCAGGCCAGTTGCCTTTAGGTGATTAGTGATTCAAAGTTAGGGACGATACCACGCCACCTGGACTGCACGTTGACAACATGTTGAGATAGGAAAGCCTGTGCTTGTCTGATGTTAAACTCATTTAGTATGTTAATCACCTTCATTTAATCTAATGTTTTTAATAGTCTACAAGTTGTTGTGAAGGGTTTTTCTAGCTTCATTAACAAGTACTAATTTAGCTCATGATTAGACATGGCTGTGATTACACTATTACCAACTGCTAAGTTATAGGTATATGTTCCATATGTTTATCTACATTGCACTTAAAAATATCTATATAGATTTAGTGCAGTAATTAATAGTTGTTTTATTATGCCCTCATAGGTTATTACAACTAAAAGATAATTAAAAATACAAAAACAGTTTGGGTTTAAGTGTTTAGATTAGGGAAATTGTCTCGTTTGACGAGATTTCTTGCCAAGCAAGTTTTTTAATGCGTTCTTACTTAACAAGATCAAACGTAACAAATCATGAAAAACAATATTTTGAAATTCACGAGTTCTTGTCATGCCAACTAGTCTTTCAAGAACAGCTTGCCAATTGTCTATTTCTTGTTTAACCAGGCGGTTAGTTTCTGTATCGATTCGTTTTAGTTGAGACTAATTCTTTCCATTGTTACAATGTCTACCGATTTTTAATATGGGTTTCTGATGTTTCAATTGTCACTTTTTGAACTTTCTTGCACTTTTTACAAACTTTCACAGACTATAAAAACCTAAAAAATAGTATTTTTATCTTGCGTCTTTTTTTTAATAAAAAAAAAAGTTTAAACTTTCTACTGTATATAAGGGAAGCTAAACTGCCTCACTCTAATTTCCCACACGAACCAGACGTGCTGTACTAGGAGGAAACCCAACACATGATAATATAAACACGTATCAGCCTCAGGAAATGAATTAATCGGTAATATTATTTTTAGCCACTGTATTTCACCGCCTTCCCATTTTGCCCATCCGGTAACAACGACCTTGTAAATGTTATTGTTATAGCGCAAAGCTACACAATGGGCTATCTGGGCTCTGTCCACCGCGGAGAATCGAACCCCGAATTTTGGTGTTATGAATTTGTAAAATTATCATTGGTCTACCGGGGGGACTGGACCATGTAAACGCATAGACGATAAAAACCTTATTAATGTGTTACAAAGCCTGACATCAATTTCAATTTCGTATACTCTAATGCCATAGAAACTGCCAGCAAGAAGTTTGTTTTCACGAGAGCCAGAAACTAATCGTTTCTGTCATTATTTCTTATAGGAAAAACCTTAGCACGACAGGTAAAGTTCCGTAATATAAAAATTCATCGCTTAATTAAATTGCAGTCATGTGATTATTGCATGACTCAATATCCCTCACGCACGTATTCAAAAAGTTTGAGTTAACATTTGAAGGTCATTGTAAAAATTATATTTTCAATGCATAAGTAACAGCAATCGTGTAGTTTTAATATAATTCTATATAATAGAAATGCTACTGGGCATTCAAGCAGATAGAAGTATCTCATGTTACCTACCTGTACACATGAACACACGTATTGCAATAATTGTATCGCATATGCCAGACTCCTACCTACGTCTATAAATCTCTATACAATTTCCAAGTAATTCAGTAAACATATTATGTACTATATTCGTACTAGCTCGTGCCCTAAACTATAGAAGATCAAAAGTATACCACTAACCACCTTACAAAATTTTAATCTATATCTTTAATTTTTTTTTCAGCAAATACGTTGCACTGACTTGTGTGTTATTTCAAATACTTCGTCATTTTCAAAATGTGTAATAAAAGAGTTGTATATTAAATGATACTTTTTTCAGCGTATCTAAAGCTTTTGTAAATCCGATACGGCTATAGGTTGACTGTTTTTGTTGTTGTTATCATTATTATTATTAAATTGAATTTTGGTCAATTCATATTAAATAGTTAACATTATTATTTGATAATTCGCATTACTTGTATGTTACACAGATTGTATTCACTGATTTTAAGCTTTATAGTAAAGTAAACTGACCAAACAAATTTGATGAAACAGTGATCTAGACCAGCGGTTCTCAAACTTTAGTAACCCGAAGACCATTTATAATTTCGCATGGCCAGGTGGTTAGGGCGATCGACTTGCAATCTGCGGGTCGCGGGTTCGAATCCCCGTCACACCAAAGGTGCTCGCTCTTTCAGCCGTGGGGGTGTTATTATCTGACGGTGAATCCCACTATTCGTTGGTGAAAGAGTAGCCCAAGAGTTGGCGGTGGGTGGTGATGACTAGCTGCCTTCCCTCTAGTCTTACACTGCTAAATTAGGGACGGTTAGTGCAAATAGCCCTCGTGTAGCTTTGCGCGAAATTCAAAACAAACAATTTATAATTACACATTTTTTCCGGACCTACCGATGTTTTTTGTTTTGAAAAAAAAAAAAGATTTTTTGTCATGAAAAGCTGTATTCCAAAATTAAATGTTTCAAATCATCTAAATATAATTTTACGAAAATTATTTTTTTTCTATAAATCTAATTTTTTAAATACGGACATGATTCGAGGACCCAAGTTGGAGAAACGCTGGTCTAGATCAACGGTCATCAAATAGTTTAGAATTAGGATCTTGTTTCATGAATCTAAACAACTCGCGACCCCATAATTTTCAGGCATCCAAAAAAGATAAACTTAGTACGTTCCTCCTGCCATAATACATTTCTACGTATAATGTTTACTTTCAAGTAAAAGTTTGTTTGTTTGTTTGTTTTGGAATTTCGCGCAAAGCTACACGAGGACAAAAGTAATTATAAACCAATAACTATATTAGGCATATTCTCAGAAATATTAGAAAAATATTTTTATAGTAGACTTTGTGATTTTGCTAATGACTTTGATTTATTGTGTGGGTTTCGTAAAGACAAACTGACTGAAGAAACTATTCAAGTTTTACGTGAAAGTATTATTGATAAAATGAAGAAAAGGGTTTGTTTGTTTGTTTTGAATTTCGCGCAAAGCTACACGAGAGCTATCTGCGCTAGCCGTCCCTAATTTAGCAGTGTAAGACTAGAGGGAAGGCAGCTAGTCATCACCACCCACCGCCAACTCTTGGGCTACT
>NW_013667118.1:107656-117450 GCF_000517525.1 Limulus polyphemus
GGGATGCGGATTCGAACCCGCGACCCTCAGATTGTGAGTTGAGCGCCTTATCCACCTGGCCATGCCGGGCACTCAAGTAAAAGAGCACTCAGTTAGTGGGTTCCCCGGTGAGACAGCGGTAACTTTACGGACTTACAATTCTGAAGTCCGGGATTCGATTCTCCGTGAAGGACACAGCAGATAACCCAATATGGCTTTGGTCTAAAACAAACAAACACATCCATTAATGATATCCCCCTTGAAAGATTAATAGACATGTATTCCGAAGAGACTTTTGAGATCCCTCCACGACTAGAAGTTTGAGAACAAACAAACTGTTTCAATATATAAGAACATTCCTAACAAGCCAACATCATTACTATTCTTTTTTATTGCATATCGGCCTGGGGATCGGAGGATCTCAAGTCGCGCTTCTAACTTTTAACTATGAGTGCATTATAAGATCGGCAGTCAATCCTGCTGTGAGGTTAAGAAAAACCCACTTTAAGCGGCGGGTGCTACTGACTCGTTGCCTTCTCTCTGTTCTGCAATTCAAAATGAGGGATGGTTTGTTTCTAATATTTGTAAAAAGCTACACAAATGCTGTCTGAACTTAAAGACTAGAGGGAAGGCAGTTAGTAAAAGCATCCACATCCATGGGCTACTGTAATCAAATAGTAGTATTTGACTGTCATTCTTATAACATGCCCACGGCTCCAAAGCATGGAGCGCGATCTTACGAAAACGGATGCGAACCAAGATTCAGATTCATATTCTGGCATGTTAATCACTAGGCCACGCTCAGTCCAATTACGAATGGCTACGCCTGAACCATAGAGAACATTAACCTGTCCATTTAACCCATTGTGAGCATACGGTAATGTTCAGATTAGCAAACAAACTGTTTAATGGAAAACACATCACTTAATATTTTATAAATGCATAAAACATCAACAGCGATACAGAATTTTTTATTAACTCGAATATAAAGCATTAAAAAGGAAGGCGACCACGATTCTTGTGACTTAGCTCATTATTGTCATTTAAACTTTAGTAGCTCTCGAGTCTTACAAAATTGCAATTTACGAACAAGTAAACTATATTACAAAATATATCCTTGTTCTGTTGCAATGAAATTAAACCTGTTCATTTGACGTAACAAAAGTCTGATCGGGTAAGTTTTTCGTAAACTACTGACTTTCCAAAATGTACTTGTATGAAAATAATGTCGACACTTATGTTCAGAGCAAAACAATGTACATAACAGTTTAACATGTGTTCACACTATATATAACCCTAAAGAACCATACTGGTAACCTGGTGACATAACTTTAACAAATAATAATGTGTGTTTGCCTATATAAATGAATATGCCATTAAAATGGGAACAATTAACAACTTAGACAAGATCGAACAGAATTGTCGTAATACTTCGTTTTATTACTGAGCAGCTAAACTGTTTTTTGCTGTTGTTAATTTTTTTCTTTAATTTTTATCATTAAATGTGCTGAACTTTGCATTCTTATTTTTTACCGAACAATCCAAAAGAACAATAAACACTATTAAAACTTACATGAGAAGTGGGTTTAGTGTAGAAAAATATCCAGAACATACTTCAAGATGACGACATGTACTCGAAATGAGATCAACATTTTCTAAAAGGGACAAAGCATTAGAAAGAGTTTCTAGAATGATCATGAATTATCGAGGAACCCCGCGAATGTCTGAGTGTTTGTCAGGCGCCCTCTTTTTTTAGTATATAAGCCCGGTAAATAAAGCCAGCAATATAGAGATATGCAGATAGATTGAAGAGAGATACAATTGAGTCAACAACAAAGTTGTAAAAATTTCAAGATGAGAAAGTCGAAAAGTTAAAAAAAATTACAAGAACGAGACATAATATTTACAGAAGACATACACATTTTTTTAAAACGTAAAACAAGGTTTAAAAATCTATAGAAGATATACAGAAGTATTATAACAACAGAATTAAAGAAATACAAAACGACGTCCATGAAGTGGAGAATGATTATAACAACAAGATCAACAAAGTATAAAAGAATATCAACATCAAGATAAGATATGTGAAAACTGCTTGGAGAAATGCAAGGATCTAACCAGCCACACCTCTCACCACACCCACTCAATAATTCTACCCTCCAACATAGTTAACTTTGTCGTGTGAAATAGAAAAATCTGTCTGGTTACACCTATTATTACAACTGTTCATCCACCTGCAACTGTAGAGCATTCCTGCACAGCACTACGCCATCTAGTAATGGACAGTTACAAGCCAGTTCAACAACATCCAAACGATAAATCAACTGATTTTGATAGAAAGAAACTAAGAAGACATATTAGACACAGTATCAAATAATTTCAAAAAGAGTAGTAAACATCAATCTATTTATCTTGATGCCCGTTTAATACGTTTACTGCTGATTTCGTGTGTTTTCTTTACATGTTCTGCTCATGCGAATCTTTTGTCAAATGTAACACCAAGAAATTTGGCTTTAGAACATAATTTAATTTCTACATTACCTAATTCTAGCTTTACTATTTTAGAGTTTTGGAAATGTTTATTTAGGCTTCTTTTATTATACCTTGAGTTTTAATGGGGTTCAGCATAACCCACCAATCAGTAATTGTGTTAAGTGATGTTTTGGACAGGTCCGCTGCTATCAACGGATTTCTTGACACATTCCATACAGTAATGTCATCAGCGTATTGGCAAAAATATGTATATGTGAGGTCTGTAAAATATATATATTTTTTTTTACACATACAACGTATAGAAGTGGCAAAAGAACTGATCCTTGCGGAACTCGGCTGTAATGTTTATGGTTTTTGACAATGTGTTATGTATTCTCACAACTGCAGTGGGGTCAGTTAAGTTTGATATCCATCTAATTATTACACTACTGATGTTCGTTGAGTGCAGTCTATATCTAATGGCACTGTCAAAAGCTTTCCAGGACATCAAGGAAAACTTTGATAGAAGCTTGATTACTACTGAATGATTTAAAAACCGACTCCATGAGTCGTGTTAAATGACCTATGGTCTGTCTGTTTTTGCTTTGTTTTCTTTCAACTAGTTTACCTAGATAACTAAGCAAACGAATTGGCCTGAAGTTGTTAGGATTGGAGCTATCGGCTGCTGAGGTTTTGTGAATTGTTTGTTTGTAATTAAGCACAAAGCTACACAATGGGCTATCTGTGCTCTGCCCCTCACAGGTATCGAAACCCGGATTCTAGCGTTGTAAGACATACCGCTGTGCCACTGGGGGGCGTTTTGGGAATTACTGTGATTATTCTCTTTTTTCATATATCTTGAAAGTAGCCTGTTTGTAGTGATAAATTTATGAGGTTAATTATGTGAGTAATTAGATTACCTGATTGTTGGATATACAAGACTGTTTAGTGTAAGAGTTATTGTTTAGTTGATTTAGTGACTTAATATTTAATGATTATTTAGTTTTCATAACAAGAGTGTTAAAGTTAATTATTTTAAAGGCAACAATTATAACAAGTTTCGTTATGCAACTCGTTAAGAGTCGTACCTTGTGTGTGTAGTTCAATTGTTGTAGTATTGTTGGCATCATCTTTCTAGAAACCTCTAAGTTTTCTCACTCTGTAAGTATTGTTACATCATAGCATCTCCTAGCTTTTAAAAAGTTCCAGGCCTCTGTTGGGTAAGATATATATATATAGTTGACGAAGTGAGTGCAAGTCAAGTGAAGTTCAGTCAGAAAAAAAAAAAGTTAGAAAACGTGAAGTTAGCCAGCGTGTGAGTGATTAGCCTTAATGGGTGATATCTTAAAATTAATTTCACAGTTTAACAGAGATAAAGAGAATAATTTGGCTTGTCAAAGGGTGTTTCAAAATAATTGAATCCTTCTGTATGGACTTTCACTAAAAGGAGACAATTATTTAAAGTTCAGGATACAACTGTGGTAATCCACAGGGTAATGTAAATGAATTATTCACTGATACTACTGTGATAAGAGTAGAGAAAAATAATTTGTTTTGTCAATTGGATTCTAAAGTAACTGAATCAGCCTGTGTGGACCTTTGACAAGAAAAGAGAATTCTTTAGAGTTTTAAATAAAACTGTGATTTCCTATAGTGTAAAAATTTTTTGTATATTTGACTTGTTTTGAATATGTATTATTTTATAACAAGTGGATTTTATGCTGTCCGTTTATTGTCGAATTTATCACCAACAAATCACAGACACCTAATTTAAAAGAATCCCGGCTCCTATTAACATATAACACCCTGACATTGATACTTTCTTAAGTATAATATTTCTGATCCTGTCATGTCTCGGAGCAGAGATTTTTTTAATGTTTTTATATTAATCTTTAATTCACCTCTACAGACTTTGCAATTCAGAATGTCATCACTGTCGAAAAGTGTATAGTTGTTTAAGTTATTGACTGGAAGCCTTGGAAAATATAAGTCTGAATGTGAAACTGCATGGTTATATGCAGTTTTGCGTTATCCAGGGTTAAAGCTTGGGGAGTTTGAGTCCTGAAAGGATTTCTGAAAATAGTCTGCTAAAAGGTTCACTTTCTCAATATCTATTTTGGCTGTAATTTTGTTGTATTTAATATGGTGGAATATGTTGTTATTGTTTTTTCTCGGAAGTTAGTGATATTATTTTTTTCCAAAAACGTTTTATGATTATCAAGGTTACTGCAAAAGTTAGTTAGTTTCTTTAAGTATTTGTATGTTTCGTTTTATTTGTGCATATATTATTTTACATTAATTTTAGGTTTTAGGGAATATCATGCCTGTTAATTGATGTTTGTCTAAGGCGTCTACTTTCTAAGATGGGTGAATATATTTCAGGCGTGAGTTTCCAGTAATTGTTATAATGGCCCATATAGTATGTGAGGATTACTTTTCCTGTGGTTTTCGTTATGGCTAGTGTAAATCCATTGGCAAAGTTATCTATTTTGGTTATTGGTGGGAGGAATGTACCAACAAATGTGTTGAACACTTTCCAGTCAGCGTCGTGTAGTTACATACAGGTGAGACGTCTGATGTTGGTGGTTGTGCGTGTGATTGGAAATTAAATGAAATGGAGAAGTGATCACTATTTATTTGCGGGTGAACCATGAAATATGTAGATTTTGGAAGTAATTGGAAGTAATTCCAATAATGGAATCTAAAACTTCGTCATTGGTCAGTTGTGTCTTGTTGGTGTGTTCGTGTTGATTAAGTGCATGTTATTATATTCTGTGTATGGAGTGCAGCTCCTCTACTATTTGTGGGACTGCTGAAATAATCCGTGTGTGGCGCGTTTAGAGCTCCAATAATTATTGATTTAAGATGTTCATTTATGCATGCTTTAAGATAATTTATATCTAAGTCTTTTGAGGAGGAGCCATATACAGCAACTGTTGGTATGACATTGGCACTATCTAAATGGATGTTATAAAATATACCTTCATTTGTTGTTGAAGTGAGGCTTTCTTATATTGACATAATTTTAGCTAAATTATTTATAAAAAAAAGGACAGTTATACCTCTGTTATTGTTGTAGCAGAGATTGAGTAAGTTTTGAACCCTAAAATATTGACACTAATGTTTCTGATATCATGATTATATCTGCATTGAAATTGCTGTTGAAATTGGGGAGCTCAAATTTTTTGGTGTTAAAAGCGCCTTCAAAATATATATGTCGTATTTTTAGGTTGTGTCTCAAATGACTGCTTTACGCTTTCGTGTTTCTATGCGTAGTGTTATGTGGTGTGGCTTGAGATTGAGAAGATTAAAATAATACAAGCTTTTTTTTTCTGTTTTTCTTGTAACATAACTATTGGCTTCCATAGGAACTCGAAACTACAAGTAAGCTAGTTACTTGTGAGAACATTTTGGTTAATATAGATACCAGAACATTATTCGTTGCCCATGTTTAATGATGAAGTCGATTGTTATGTAGACAAACATAAAAATAAGATAAAACTGCTGGGCTACACTGTTGAACGTTCTTTGGATTTAATTATAACAATTTTTAATACTAACTGATCTAGAATAATTATATGGCCTTCATGTTTTTGGTGTTTATTTAACGCTGGGACCAGACTTTAGTTTCAAAAGTGTGTGTGTGTGGGAGGGAGATTCTGTGAAACTAGGGTATAAAAGAAATATAAGTTGTTGTTTTTTATCCTGTATTAATACAAAGCATTCATTGAATATCGGTTATATCCAAATCAATGATCTTTAAAACTTTCAAATATCTAGTTGCACACTTTCAACCGAACAAGTTTGCCATAAACACTCTGCACAATATTCAGTATCAATACTTAGGGTAACTTGAAGAAAAACAAAGTTCATAAAATTGCTATTTAATGACTGATATAGTATAAACTTTAGTTTAAAATGTTATTCAGTTAAAATGCCTTTAACCAAAAAACAGGAACGAAATTGTGTTACAGCTAGTCTTTGAATAAAAATAAGTATTGTGTAAAATAAGATTGATATATTATCTGTACCGCTCTGTTATGGTATATACATCTTGTCTGTTGTAGCAGGTGAAATTTCTATGTATTAATTCCTCATTCCCTACAACTTATACAAATATCAATTTTGTGACCTGGATTTGCACAGTAAGACAATATCAAGAATGGCTCCCTACTTATGAAAATTCCTGTTTTCGTATACAACTAAAATAACCATAACCATCATAGTAGAAAAAAAAATTTAGAAGAATAACTCCACTTGTCTTTAAAAGAAAATACATTACAGTGCAATTCTGACAATGCCCCTCTTTTTCTTGCGCTGTAGCTTAACCTACTGTATACTTAACTTTTAAATAGTCCTTGCCAATCTGTATATAACAAGAACTCCCTTATTTTTCGACAGAAAAAGAAACGAAAATTTTCCCGCGCTGGTCATTTGCAGCAGTAAATTGTTGGAAGAATGTTTTCCTTTCCAAGTTGTTCTTACTGAATGTGGCAAACGACTACATTGGTTAGGTGACTGTTTTATAGGATTACGAAGCCAGGTTTTCAGCCTTTTAAGAAACTCCTCTCAACTTCCGCAGAGGATATAGGGACAACTAACAATAACGTCACAAGGGTATCAACCTGATCAAAAAGGCCACGGACCTCAGGTAGCACGTCCCTCAAGATTTTGCAGCTTCAGTGCTGAAAATGTAGATGTATTTTGAGATGAACATGTGTTACTGCACATGTAATGACCTTCTGGTCAACTCTGGGTACTGTTCTATTACATTGTCAGTCTTTCCAGTGAGTAAAACTTTCTCCAATGTTTCACGTCTGCAGGCCTCTTTGGTCGAAAAGCTCTTTGAACTACACATCGATAGTGTCTAGCGGCTTGTAGTACTGAGCTCTTTAGTACTCCAAAGGAGATGTTGGGGCATGTGCAACAGCCTCAACAGTAAAGTGCTTGGGTGGTTTTCTCAGTTGTGGCATTTGAATTAGCTGGATATTCAAGTAGTTAATTAATTCTGTTACTTTATTGTATGCTTTACTAAAGCTTTCCTCTGTTGTTTTTTCTTGAAGAGGGGTTTGGACATATTTCACTACAGCAAAAATTCCAGCAATGCTTTGTGTTCACCTTTACAGAGCGATGTTGAGTCACTCCAATTCCTCCATCACTTCAATGGCTTAGTCCTAGAACCGTTTTCCCCTTCTGAATTCTTTTTCAGAAGTCCATTTCCTTTAGTTTCTGAATCTGACGCACAAGATGAATCCATCTCTTCCAAACTAAGCAACAGTGGTTTTTGTTGGTTGAGCACTGACCGAATGGCTTGGATATAAACAGTCCACCTTGTGTGGTAAGCAGTTTCAAAGTAGTATAGGATTCACTGTCAGATTTTGCTATTGCTCCAAACATTATCTTGGATTTTCTCATTTGTCGAAACAAGCGTCCCAACTCGTGAACTCACTGCAAAAAATCCCTAATCACAGGACAGGCTGTACAAGCTGCCTGAGTAATGAGATTTACACAGTGAGTACCACAATGGAGATAAAAATACTGAGGCTGTTCTTTTCTAAGAAAAGCTTGTGCACCAGAATATTGGTCCAGCACATTTGCAGTACCATCATATATTTACCCACGAAGACCAGAAAAGGGTAGATTGAGGTGCAGTAAGATGAAATGTCTTCAACCTTGGATATTCTTTCTCCTATGGTTGAAGACATTTTATAGAGATCCACAAATTCTTCAGGTGGCATACGATCCATATCCACATAGCAGAGACAGATTGTTCGGTACCAGATATATACTGTCTTCCATCAATTATCACTGTATATTGCAGAAATGACAGAAAATTGATTTGGTTTGCTCTGAATGTCATTTTGAATTTTAGAACAAGTATAATCCTGATTACGTACCAACTTCATACAGAGTTTGGGATCATCCTCTTATCTAAACTTCAGTAGCTGGCTTAGAATTCCCTCCTTTTCCTCGTGATCTTTAAAAGTCAACCTTGCCATACCAAAAAACTGTACAATGCTTGCAAACTTCAACAGGCAATATTTTACCTTTTGTTTCTGTGATTTCAATGCACTAGAGAGCTGAGTGCCTACTGGCTTTACCTTCTGAACATGAGTTGTCACTGCTATCTTATGCAATTGACAATCATCATGCTTTGCAAACCTGCCTAGGGATTTCTCTGTGGCATTGTTGCTCATACCTGCTTGCTGCTGCACTTCTTTCTACAATAACCATTACAATGAAAATATCAAACTCAGGTACTCTTTACTGCTTTTGAGATTGATGGTAACTTCTGTAAACCAAAAATACATATTTAATTTCTAAAATGATTAACTCGTTGTCCACCTAAACCTGTTTTGTTGCCAAGTAAAAATGCTTTGATATATATATATATATAATGTAACCATTTATTTATACATTTCTACTTTCATAATATGTCATTTATAAATACTAACCACGGTTCCCATCCTGAATCCACTGAAGATTTAATAAGGGGAAAATAGGATATTTAATTATATCGAGTAAATTTATTAAACGAGAATAATTATACATGCTGCTAAAAAAATTTAAAAACACATTACCACCAAAACCTATACTTTTTGTACAGAAAAGAAAAAACAAATAAATAAAGGGTCCCTTTGAAATATATCAGGGATATTAATGTTATACATGTTCTTTCATAAAACAGCTAGCTAAACGAGTTTCTAACTCACTAAAATCGAAAACAAACATCTGTTGTTTCTTTACTAATTCTTATATTAGCACCATGAAGATTTATTATATCTGTGATTGTAAGAGCTTTTTAACTGTTTAGTCTTAGTACTAAACAATTTCACCAGTTCCTTAATTCTTAGCTTGTCTGAGTTCTTAGTTGTATATAAATTCCGACTCGTCCTATTATTGTGTTTCATATATTCATTCCAGTTTGTTGAGGTTGTGTATAAACAATTCCAGGCGTAAGACTTTCCAAAGTTCAAGAAAGAACAGTAAGTTTATTTACTTACATCCACAGTCGTCACATGCATAATTTGAACAATACTTTGATACTTTTATGATTTTATTCCTTTATTTATTAATGCCTTAATGGTCAAAAAACTGTATTTCCTTCCCCTAACAAGCTTTAACCACACCGAGATGCACGACAACAAACTCAAAACAAAAATTCAAGTTAGATAGCACTGATGTCTTAAAAAAATAAACAAAAATATAAATACAAACAATCCTTTTAGAAAAAACTATAATTTTGCTCCTACAGTAAGTTTTTTTTTTCCGGTAGAAATTCTTTCCGAGAAACTTCAGCGATACAAGTCCTTTCTTGATTAAAACTAGTTTATTCTTTCTCG
>NW_013667118.1:117460-120108 GCF_000517525.1 Limulus polyphemus
GAATTTCCACAGTCACTTTAAACTTAACAACTTTTTATAACACACGCTATAAATCACAGCGATTCACACACTTTACTAACGGTTCCTACTGTTCGCTTGACTCAATTATCTATCTCTTCTATCTATCTATCTATGCCATTGCGCTGGCTTTTCTCGCCAGGCTTATATACTAAAAAAGAGGGCGTCTAGCAAAGACTAACAGTTATTATATCAATTGCAACAAAATAGAACATAAAACAACATTAAGTGTTTCAGGATGTCCAACAGTGACGAAGTGGTGTGATGAGTTTAAGTGCAGTGGACAATCATGTGAAAATGATCCGAGATTAGGTGGGCCCTCAACATCGACCACAACATGTATTGTATATGAAGCTTATGATTTGGGTATATATATAATAGAAGAATTCCCACTAGGAATTTAGCTGATGAAGTGGAAATCAGTAAAATTACTGTAGCAAGCATTTTGAGTGACAGCTTGGACATGAGTAAGGTTAGAGCCAAATGAGTTCCAAAATTGTTATCATCTGAGCAGAAACGGATCCGAGTTGTTGAAAGCCAACGCCTACTTCAAATATTTCAATAGATTCATAACTATGGACGAATGCTGGGTTCATTACTTCAACCCAGAGACAAAAATGCAAAGTTTTCAATGGAAAAGCCCAAGTTCACGCACCCCAAAGAGATTCAAGTCACACTCTGCTGGGAAGGTCATGGTATAAATTTTTTGGATGCCAAGGGCGTTTTACTAATTGATTGTTTGGAAAGAGGTCAAACCATTTCAGGAGATTAATGTGCATCTTAATCAACAACTTGCATCAAGAAATCGAAAAAAAGAGAAAAGAATTGCTCCAAAAGGAGTAATCTTCCATCAGAACAATGCCCTAGCTCACAACTCGAGTTTCTTCGAACACTATACATGATGCTGGCTTTCAATTATTCAATCGCTCCCTTACTCACCGGATTTAGCTCCAAGTGACTTTTTCTTTTTCCTAACCTTAAAATATTTCTGAAAGGTTGAATATTTCAGAATAACGATGATCTCTTATGTACTGTCCAGTCATGGACTGAGGACCAAAATGAAGAGTTCTTCCAGAAGGGCATAAAGGTATTACATCACCGCTGGCGGAAGTTTATAAACTGAGGAAGAGGTAATGTTGAGATATAATCTGAGTTGAACCAATGTCTTTTCAGGTGCGAATTTTTGGACAATCCTCTTATAATGAAGTGACAGCCTGGATCTAAATCATGGCTCAGGCCTAGATTTTTGTCCTATCAAAATTTATATGTGTTAGAGTGCTACTTTTTAATAATGTCGCTCACGCGATAGTGTTAAGTAACTTAACTTAATTACCGGATGAATGACTGTCGACCTAGACCAGATCGGTCTCAAGGTAATACGGGCCTTACGGCGAAAGCCTAATGTTGGATGACATGAAGCTTATCTACTCGTGAAAAGGTAGGTAGGCTAAGTCCCGAATATTTTGTTGAAGAGAGATGGGAGAGGGGAATCATTTAAACCATTTGAAATTTTGTATTGTCAGTTTCGGTTTATGTGTGTTTGTTTGTAATTGAGCACAAAGCTACACAATGGGCTATCTGTGCTCTGCCCACCACGGGTATCGAAACCCGGATTCTAGCGTTGTAAGTCCGCAGACATTCCGCTGTGCCACTGGAGAAGTTGTAAAGCGAAACGTTAAATTAAATAAAATCAAATTAAATAAAAACAACATTTTGGTGTTATAAGGTCGTTTGTTTCTAGTATTAAGATGCTGTTCATTGTTACGAGGCTAATAAACAATAAACACAAAGTTATAGAAAAGCATATATTTCATTTATTAACATCGGATTGTTAGTGTCAAGCCTATAGTGAGTTCATTTTCATCTTTTGTCTTCCTCTTGACTGACGATGAGGTCAGTATTCTGAAGTGGTTGATGTTGTGGCCGTGATGGTTAAAATGTTTCGCCACCGATTTGTTTGGATCACAGGTGTGTGAATATAGCGAGTGTAGTCATGTGCCCGTTCTGACGACAATAAAAGGCATTAAAAGAGAAATAATTTAGTGTCAAGATGAGTTCAGCCAGTCTTGGTAGAGTATCTATTGATGACTGTAACGTTTTTCACCGGTTGAGATAGAACCTCTAAGCTTCAAAACAACCATCACGTGATATGACAGTGTATAACAAGTAAATGTCCATTGAGAGTGGTAATGGATTAGAAGTAGTCCAATTATTTTTCATCTTATATGCTAATTGTTTTTAATCATCTTTTTTGAAAGAAGTTTGATGCTATAGATAAACTATGCATTTATCGTTCTTGTACCTGTGGTTACATAATATACACCTGAAAAAAAGTTAAGCAAAGCTGTCTATCTATCGCCTTGTAGGACATACCAGCGGAATTCATGCCAATAATTTGCAATCTCTGCGCCTCTGATATCCGTCTTCTTGCCATTCTTACTTAAAATGATTTTACATTCAGAAATTCGGAACTTAAATACGGATTTGATGCACGAGAAAATAATGCATATTGGACGTGAAGAAGGGAGCAAGTTGCACGTGAGGAAAAAAACGCGCCTGATTTAAATGTCACACCTGAACGCTCACATCCTTTTAATTATGTTTGAAATTATGAACATTGCTCAACATCA
>NW_013667118.1:120599-129838 GCF_000517525.1 Limulus polyphemus
TTAAAATTAAACCTTATTTTCAATAAGCAATCCTGAAAAATATTTGGGGGTGCTTAACTTTTTTCCAGGTGTATATAATAAAGTTATTGTTCTTGTTTCAGCGCGAAGTTACATGATGGGTATCGAATCCAGGATTTTGGCACTGTAAATCCGTAAACTGAAAACTGAAAAATATCAGTATTTGTTGTAGATATTGGAAGGTGACGCGGGATAGATGGGCGGTTTTAGTTCATATAAAAACCAAAAATAAAACGTCCACATATAAATACACACTCACCCAAACATCATCAAGATGGGGCGTTTTTGAGGAATAACGTTTTGGAATTCGGTTAATTTTTACTAGTTTTAATCTGTAAAATGAAACTAATTTAATCTCGTGAATATGCTGTATTGAAACATTTTCCCCAAAAGTGTCTTACAACTGTCACTCTCACATAATGCATAGTCTACAATCTACGAGGTCAACATAGCTTTACTAATAAAGACGTCTTATAGGAAACTTTTCAAGGCTAGATTATGCCGAAAAAACTTTTTCCTTTAAGCTCCTAGAAATAAAGATCACATTTAAAACTTAATAGCAGGAAAAGCGAGTAAACCGAAACGTCGTTCCTGGGCTAGTAATGACAAGTTAGATTGTATGTTAACAGTTAACTACGAACGTTTTTGACAACTTTCCTGGTTAATATGACTTAGACGAAATCTTCAGTAGCCTGTAGTCTAAAACAAAAACAAAGGTAATAACAATTGCTATATTTGTATGTGTAGTTTCACTAGACTTTAAAAGATTGAAACAGTTACATTTTTTACGTGAATTTCTCAGCAAATCCTAAAGAAACACGGGATGAATTATGTAATCGTTGTTAGGTTTTTTCATATTTTGTTTTCTGTATCTGTAAAAATTCATTGCACAACATGTATCTTCTATAAACGAATTTCATTCAGAAATAAGCTGAATTTTTGTGGATATTGCATTTTGAGGAAAAAAAATCATAATTCATATTTTTCTATTGTGTCTTTCCAAAAAGTAAATCTGTCAATTGACCGATTGCTTTAATACATTAATCTGTATTTCATCATTTCCTTCATAAACTGTTTTCATCGCCCGCCCCGCCTCCTCTCCATTGGCT
The DNA here is from genome assembly GCF_000517525.1 of Limulus polyphemus. Taxonomy (NCBI): domain Eukaryota; kingdom Metazoa; phylum Arthropoda; class Merostomata; order Xiphosura; family Limulidae; genus Limulus; species Limulus polyphemus. Next base: position 121,727 of record NW_013667118.1, read on the forward strand.
CAGCGGCAAGCTTGGAGGTTTATAGCATTAAAATATGAGGCTCGACCCTCACTGCAGACATAGCGCAGACAGCCCATTATACAAACGGTTTACATCAGAGGTGTATTTCCCCGTCGATTCTGTTTTTACTCAGAGCTTTGCCATTGTTAAAGACAGTTTATTATGAACATATAAAAAGACCAGTCATTTGTTTTTCAGATGAGCACAACTTGCCACACAAACCTTGAACATAATCATAAGCATTTATATAGTTGCAGTACTAAATATCCGACAACAACAATAACAAAAAATGTAATGAAAGTTAGAAAACAAGAACATTAGCCATCTGTTCGACAACTATACTTATGTTCTCTCGTTGATTCCCTAACAAAACGTGACACTAGTATTAGGGAATTTCTATGTAATCCACCCAACCAATGAAAACCGAGTTCCCGAGTTTCGCCCCAAATATAAATATCTTCCGAGAAATGCTACTGTTTAGCTATAGAGCCGGTAGTGAGAAGGTACGGAAAGCAATTAGAAAATAATAATATGAATATATTAACAAAAACCAAGATCAAATTAATAATATTGGTTCAGCAAATTGTAAGAAGGTAAACATACAATTAAATTATCTAAATAAATACAAAGAGAGAAATTATTGAATCTATTATCAATAGCGTATGTTATCAGATGCCACACTTCCCTCACTCTCTTGGTCAACTTGAGGATTGGACAACCAAAAGTAATAAATATAGCAAAACCCTAAAAAATAGCCCAAAGGTATGAGCCATATATATACATTATTCATGGCTTCTAAAGTTGTTTGTTTGTTTTTGGAGTTGCTATAACTAAATACCTCTCCATCTCTTTCGTCACAATAACAATATTTTCTTGTCTTCTGCAGTTAAACTTATGGATAATGTATTTTACTGAATCGCCCTTAATATAAGTGTGTCTTTCTATTGCATTATATAATTAATAATAATAGTAATTTGCTGCTTTTTTACAGTATAACTGTATCAATATTGATGTTTCTGACAACTTGACAATTAAAGAATAAATTAAAGAAGATTTTGTAAACTCCAAATATATTTCTATAGTGTACATTTTACACGCTTCTGCATTCTAAAGCTAGCACTACCATACAGCAGGTGTGTGTTTAAGGTCAGAACGTACAGTTCAGTCAAGAAACAGTATTCATTATTAAGGTATGCTATTTGATTTATCTATTGTTCCATTTATTAATAGTGTTTATACCAATTACTATATCGAATGTAATTAATTTTATTTTATATTAATTCGTCGTTCATTATTATATTTTTATTTTAAAGATTGATTTGGATTTTTAGCTTAGAATTTATATTTAGGACTAACCCAAATCTCCTCATGAGATATTATTAGGTTTACGGCCGAAAATATCGTTAATAATGAGGTTTCTCAGTTGATGTAACAATGCAACCTAATTTCTATAAGTTTGTTTTGTTTGGTTGGTTGGAATTAAGCACAAAGCTACACAATGAGCTATCTGTGCTCTGCCCACCACGGGTATCGAAACCAGGTTTCTAGCGTTATAAGTCCGCAAACATACTACTGTGCCACTGGGGGACATTTCGATAAGTAGATACATAAAAAGAATATACTTAAGTAGTTATACTAATGGTCAGTTTGATCTTTACTTTTGTTCTAAATACATAAGTTATCTGATCGGAAGGTATTATTATTAGCAAGAAAAAATATAGCCACTAGAAACAAGGCAAGGTGTTTCTTTGTGGCATCGAAGTAGGTGTTAATCTCATTTTTAAACACCTAAATGCCTACATTCTATAACTGGCACATTGTCTATGATTTAGGTTTAATTGTAGCCTCAGCTGAGACGTCTTTCTTCAAAAAATGTTTTTATTTATTTGTTGTTAAGCGCAAAGCTACACAATGGGTTATCTGCTTTTTAACCCACAGTGGGTATCGAAATCCGAATTCTAGTGTTATAAGCCCTCAGCCTCATAAATTGAATGTGTACGGTTGAGACGATTTCAAATTCATCGCACATTTAATGATAAATATTTGAATTAAATTGCGATCACTGATTTTATACACTATTAATACTTTCAATATTAGAAACGGTTTAACTTTTAACAACTCAACTATTGTCACAAAGGTACTTAGAATGCTCGTCGTCAAATTATTCATTTGGCTCTTTTCTTTGCTTTTCCTCTTCTATCTCTTTTACTCTACATATGAGAACTATAGTACTGAATATTTTTTGGATAGCACACTTTGAGTAAAATAGGGTTATATTCTCCAAAGGGTCTCATTTTAATAGGAAATAAGTCTTCTTTTGGTGTAAATTAAAGCCCGGATTTTGTAATAAATATTTACCAATAACTGATTGTATACACCGGATGGAATAGACCGTTAGGTCTCTTGCAAAACAACCAAGTGTTGTGAGATTTTGGGAGCTGAGGTCTTTCGCTAAAGCTGGGTTTCAAGACTAACAGAGAAGTTTCATTGGAATCAAGGCAGTATCTTGACGTTATTTGTCTCAAACATTATTGGAGTGTACGTTCCATATGACACGGTATGTTTATTATCTCGTGACTTTGATCTATATCATGCTGTGGCCTATGAAATTCACTTGTAAATTCTGAGGGGGGGGGGCACCAGTGATATCCTAGAATGTGTTGTCCCATTATATATATATAATGAATAAATGTTTTTATGAAGCATTTGCTTTATTTTGTAGTTTGTGTAATTATGACATGCATTAGTCTTAAATTTGATATAACATACTTACCAACAGCTGTCATTGAGAATACATATGTATGACCCAGGATTACTCATGAAATGGTCAGAAACTGTATGCCGTGGATACACCCTAACTGACCCTTGCTTAGAATGGTGTCCAGTATTTTGGCGCCGTTAGTATAAGTATAGAAAATCAAGCAAAACTAACCAAAGTACTCTGAAAGCAAACGCTTATCTTATAACAGAAAAAAGTGACAATTTATGTACAATCATGTAAGTTACATTTTCACTCACTCAGACTGATAAACGAATAATAATGAAAATTTTAAAATGCTAAATATATTCTTCTTGTGCTAGTCAGCGGGAGTTTAGTATCAGACTGTAAACTCATGGTCAGTGGTCATTCAAATATGATGGTTCCAAATACACAAACTTTGTTTCTTAGCCATTTGATGCTCATTGACACTAAAGACGGTTACAATTTATAGCCTAACAGGTCATGAAATTGTGTATCACTGAATGAATAGAAAGTATTTCTACTTGTTTATATTTTCAACACTTATTTTAAATTTTTTTACATTTTACGTTGCCCATCAATACTTTCCTATTAGTGTAAAAAAATTTAAATACAAAAAGTTAGGAAGTAGGAAAGGGAGCACCAACAAGTAAGGAAACAAGGTAGGAATGGACGGAAAACATTACAACACTTGGTTGACAAGGTGCAACCTCAAAGTGGATGTGGCCATCGTTCTGCCCATTCCTACTTCGTGTGTTTTTTGTAACTTGGTAATTGTTAAAACTGAATTAAATATATATAGCTAAATGTAAACTTTGTTTCAGCAACCAAGCACAGATACATGTATGTAATCAAATTACGTGATCCAACGAAATGCGTCACATCATAAGGGGGTGTTTGATATCGGAAGTGAGACAGGAAGCTCCAACAGTCATACTTTGTTTATGGGAGAAATTATTACTATCTGACTGATAAGGAATGGACCAAAATAATAGTATCAGAACCACTGATTTTTGAAAGTTTTAATTTGTTGAGTATTTATAAATAATTAGCTACAGATAAAACTCCATTTAAGTCTATAAATGGATCAAAGTTCAAAGTAAAACAAGAAGTAGAAATGGGCAGAACGATAGCCACACTCACTTTGAGGTTGCACTGTGTCAAAAACTACCAAGTGTTATAATGTTATCCCACCCATTCTTACCTTAGGTCCTTACTCTTTGGTGCCTCATTCTTACTTCCTAATATTATTATTTAATTTTTTTCCACTTGTCTAATAGATTTTTTTAGCCTGAGTCTCGAGAGCACTGGGCTCTAGGCCTATCCTTGTTGAGCATTTCTTAGAGCTATCTCTTGACATTTCCTGACTTTTGCTGATATCTTTGCTATAGTTTTTCTTCCATCTAGCCATGGTGGCAGCCTTTTATTTTGCTGGATTAATGGTTAAGGCTTATTTCGCATATTCAGCATTACTGTTTCTAACATTATATCTATTCTTGCAGTAATGCTCTCTTCGCTGGGACAAAGACTTTTCAAGGGTTATCAACATAAGATTTCAAGTTTCCTTGAAAGACATATTTTTAAAATCGCACTGTTTCAAGTACAACCTTAGATGGCAACAGGTCACACTTAATTTAAAAACAATGCAAAGGTAAAATTATACAACTTATCGTTCTTGCTTTAAGTCCAGAATGTTCATGCAAAGCCGTGTCAGACTTCAGCAGTGGTAGCGTTCGTCCTCACGTAGGAGACTCGTGTCTTATTCACTGACTCTTATGATAGAATTGCTTTGTCCAATACAGAACCCTTGGCCAGATGTACGGAACTGAAAACTTCACTTTCAGAGTTTAAAGCCTAGGTCTAGAGAATCTACGTATACCACGTTTCTTTATCTAGCTGATACAGCTGATCACGTAGCGCGTGCGCATAAGCAATCGTGCACCCGCACGTGATATGAGGGCAGGTTGTTACTTGTCAACTCACAGAGCGTGCTCGTAATCATAGAACATGGCTACTAGTGTATTGTTAGCTTGTTAAAAGTGTTGTGAAATGGTTATTGTTATGACTTGTTGTTAACACGGTTATAAGTAAAACTAAAATATACGCTTCTAGTCAAGGTAACGTAATTCAGTCATGTGCATTTAGATTTACATAATGTGAAGACAGGAGAGAGCTGTGCCTTTCCAACAACGTTATTAAGTCAGTAGTCAGATAGACACATTTCTGAGTTTGTGAAATTTTTGTTTTTACTCTACCGACTTTCTCGAGTGCTTTGGTCACTTGTTACTCTTAAGTTGATTTGTTTACTACTCATCAGTGTCTGTGAAGTGAAGTTTTGTTTACGTGCTGTTTACAGTGTGTGTTTGAGATTCTAATTTGTATTGCACATTTGGCTCATTCCTACTGTAAGTACTACCGTACTTATGATCATTTTCTGTTCGAAGACAAATTCTCAGTTGTGTGTGTGTGTGTAAATATATATATACTATGTTGTCTGTCTACAGTTTAAACTTTTGGTTATGAAACAACTTCTTAGTGACTATCCCTAACACCTACGATAAAAATAGTAAGCACCACCCTGGTGGCATGTTTATCAGACTACTAACAATAGTTGTTGTCCGTCTATATATGACTAGAAGACAAACTCAGACCAAGTCAGAACTCAATCCTAATCCAAAACATACTTTCACAAACATTCATGCACACATAGAGAAATATAGGGGAAGAGAGAGTGTAAAATGTAAAGCTGTTAAGTGTGTAAAATAAAATATCAACTGAAATTAATGAACAAATCTAATGAGAGAATCCCCAGAATCCATGCAGGTATATTCATTTCACATTTTGTTAAAATTTAAAGAGATTTGTGACTTTAAAACTAACATAATACAAGAAGCAGCATTCTTATATTCATATATACTTACACGTATGTATGCAAATTATAAAAATTAAAAGTTCTTAAAAATGTATAGAAACAACAGTGATGAATAAAATTGTTCTTACTTACTACAAAGCAATATTGTAAGAACACTGACTGACATACTCGTTCAACGCACAGGGAGGACGTAAAGGGCTCCGAGGGAAGTGACATAGTAGACGAGATCCGAACGTTCCCCCCTCACCCTATGTCACTCCCCATCGTGTCCTAAGAATGCCTCGGAAATGTGTTAGAGATTAACAAAACAATGTCCACATACAACGAATACTTGGCTCTGAAATAAACTTAAATATTCATGTTGTTCTAATTTCAGCGTGGGCACAGGACAGGGCTATTCGGTGCCTGTCCTGTGAAAGTTGTTTTTTTTACGAGGTTCTCGAGTCCCCCCACGCTCCACCCCTCCACAAACAACAAATTCCTCGACATTCGTGGATTTTTTTTTATCCCAGCCACTAGGTAACCCTGTTTATAGGGCATTTGTTGTGATATGCTTTGTCGAGTGTTGTCGCCTTATTTCTTCCCATCAACGTCGTCATCGGCCTAGGTCTTCTCTCTGCCTTCCCGGACACCTCTCAAATCTTCATACCAGCCAATTCAGTTGATAAGGCCTGACCTTGAAACTTTTTTTAACTCCACGAACTTAGCTAAATTTCCCTTTTCTCAAGCGGGGCAAAGGGGGATATCAATATCCCTGAACACCCAAGATTAGGAAAGTTTTCATTCTTTTCTTTAAAAACTAAATCGCTGCCTCGATTTTTTATAATATTTTTATATCAATAGTGTAACATGAGGAACACATTAGATCCACAAAGGAATGACATTTAGAGCCACATTTAAACAATGCCACCTCTTAGACACTCTCCAGGGGTAGATACTAAATTTGGTTAAGGTCAGTCAAAAAACGAAGACGCAGAAGGTATATATATATGCACAGACGACACTCCTGTTTAATATTTATATCCTATATTAAATTACTTGGTCCTTCTACCTATACAACTTAAAATTAAACTCTGCTTTAGTTGGTTGAATATATTTCAAATTTGTTCAGTTTTGATTGCTCAGTTTGCTCTTATTGTAAACAAATTCTCAATTAAAGTTTATTTTTGTTTTCTTAAAAATGTTTAAGTTAGCTAACCAAGTATCTTACACCTCATATAAAATTAATTCTAGGCCTCCTTAGATAAAACAAAATTTGATTTTCATTTTATGTGACAAGTGCTAGAGCATTTTATTGTTTTTAGATGTAAAAGTTTTATCTAATAAGTCACCAAATCGTCATAACGAACATTGATTGACATTATAAACTCACAATAATGAGCAAATAATACTGTATTACTAAATATCTAAATTTGGGATTGGACCAGCTCGCTGTTCAAGGACATCGAACCATCTGAGAAATAAATAAAGAAGTTTCATCTAGTAAAAAAGAGTAATTACTAAATTTATACTTAAAACATGTGCAACTTGTGTGTTGATTTTCCAAACCATAAGCCAACACTAGTAGCAGCAGTGAAGATAATCTATATTTCCTATGTTTATGTGCACCTCACGTTATAAGCTAAATTTTACAATTTTAAATCGCTTCTTGCTACATTTCTCAATAATACATGATCTTACACAAAGCGCCCCCCAGTGGCACAGCAGAATGTCTGCGGACTTACAACGCTGGAGTTTCGATACCCGTGGTGGGCATAGCACAGATAAACTATCGTGTAGCTTTGTGCTTAACTTCAAACAAACATCCTTACACATAGATCGATACTGTTGTTATCCCCCTATTTCTAGATTATTGACGAAATTAACGAAAGAGTAAAATCCTGGTGATCTGCATAATAACCAACGAATATATGCTGTCATTACACTGTAACCATAGCAACTGGTGACACGACTCTACGCTTGAATCAGGTGACATGCTTTTTCCAGTTTATGATGAAATAATTTAATGTAGCTGTTACGACGAAAACTCTTAAAATTCAGTACAAGACTCTGAAAAAAAATCATTTTAGTTTTACATAAGATTTGAAAGCAATAAATAGTTGCGCATTTCGCTCAACATTCTAAATTCAAATATATATATAATATGTTTTTATTCTCATTAACCATTGTACAACTTTTCATATTCATTGTGAATATTGAAAATATTTGCTACGCTTTTGTTGTGTTTTTTTGCTTTAAAAACCTGACGAATTCAAAATTGTTTTCTTAGGCTTGAAAACTGTAAGAAAAAATATATATAATAAAATATTTTCGTAAAGGTTGGTTGTAATTAAATCCATTTACGGTTTCTTCTAAACCATGTCTGTTTGATTATGTCATTTTTAATATTTCGGTGTATATTGGTACGTCTCCGTTCGTTAGTTAATTTTCCGTAAATTCGTTCCGACGAAACTTTAGCGACACAAGTGCTTTCTTAAATAAAACTGGTTTATTCTTTCTG
>NW_013667118.1:130374-131757 GCF_000517525.1 Limulus polyphemus
CTGCGTTGTCGTAACAATATTTTGGTGAGTTGTTTAGTAATTCATTTATTATTAAATTTCACAGTAATATATGATCTTACAGAAAGGGCGCTACATTTGCTATTCCCCTCATTGACGTCGTATGGGTTTACTACTGATTTGAAGGTACCTTTAATTAATTATTCATTGACATGAATGCCAATTTTATCTCATTCCCGATGTGAAAAGTGCAGAGTTAATATTCAATTTCAGGAAGCAACGTCGTCATCATTCTTCTCTGGATATATACTGCAGAAATTTATGAGAATTTTAAACATATAAGTGTTTTGATTGACAGACGACACATCGTGTGACGATATTAAGTATAGGTATCCAAATGTAAATAGACTGTTCTCCTCTTCTCTGCTTTCTTATATCACAGTATGATTATATATAATTTTATACTTGTGATAGAGGGTATGAATTTTACAATAATGTAGTACGGTGAAGAATTAATGATACACGTAAAATCAACATATGTATCTAAATCTAAATTTCGCGCAAAGCTACACGAGGGCTATCTGCGCTAGCCGTCCCTAATTTAGCAGTGTAAGACTAGAGGGAAGGCAGCTAGTCATCACCACCCACCGCCAACTCTTGAACTAATCTTTTACCAACGAATAGTGGAATTTACCGTTACATCATAACGCCCCCACGCCTGAAAGGGCGAGCATGTTTGGTGTGACGGGGATTCGAACCCGCAGATTACAAGTCGAGCGCCCCCTAACCACCTGGCCATGGAGGGGCCGACTTGTTTGCTTTCTGACATGTTGTTTCTTCGCAAAGCTACATAATAGGTTGTCTGCGCTCTGTCCACCATTGTTTTTCGATATTCACGTAAAATTACTGGAGGGCTATATGCGTTAGCCGTTTATTGGGTTACTCGATCTCGTCTGACGCGGCTCAGTACAGTTAATTGAATAGTGGGATTTGAAAGTCACTGTCATAACGTAACCATGACCCGAGGTAACGGGACGCAAATAAATCTGCAGATCCATAGCCCATTACACTAATCATGGAGCCACGTCCGGTCCACTCTGTGTGCATACTATTAACAGACTTTTTCATCTGCAAAAGGAGTGGTATGTTAAGAGTTAGTGCTTTTGATTGTTTGTTAAATTTCGCGCAAAGCTCTTTGAGGGTTATCTAATTTAGCCATCCCCAATTTTGAAAGGAAGGCAGCTAGTCAACACCACCCACTTTCAGGTTACTCTTTACCAACGAATAGTGGGATTTTCCGTTACATTATATAACACTCTCAGGATGAAAGGGCGATCATGTTCGCAGCAATGATGGCAGCAATACAAGAACAGCAAAAGAAACAAGAAGAACGAGAAAATAAACAAGAAGAAAGACAACAGCAGT